>NC_045628.1:37335681-37638712 GCF_009829155.1 Mustela erminea | reverse complement strand
TAGTATAAAGTATAAAGGAGTTAAGAAGACTGGATTGGTGAACATACGAAAAAACAGGCCTTTTCATGGATTCCAGGTGGCAATAAAAAGTATTAACATTTTTGGATAAAAATGTGGCCATATCTACTAAAAATATTGTTTTGTACTGTGTAAAATTTTATTTTATCTATAAGCTTGAAAATATTAAAAAACATTAAAAATGCCATTTATCATAGCATTATTTGATAAAACAGTTTTAAAATGTACAATAAGACTATTTATATGCATTAACTTGTCCCCATAAAAGTTACACATAAAACAAGTTAGGTATATTAAATTGCTTCTAGTTAGTGTTATAATAATCTATGAATTAATAAATGGAGCTTTATCACATCTGTTAATGAACCATAACCAATTTTTAAAAAATAACCACCAAGCAAGAGAGAAACAGAGATTAAGTATTTAGCACACTGCCAGTTACACATTCATACAAACCTCAACTCTGCACAGCTACACAGATGATCTCTGGGAAATTCAGAAGGAAATATTAGACCCCTATTAGAATGGTTATCTCTGGAGTGGAAAATTATGTTCCTAATGGATAGTAGTATTTACTTTCTTTAGTTTTCCTTTTTTCCCCCTCATCGTATATGTAATTGCATTTAACCAGGGATGAACATTAGTTATTCCAAAAGTAATTAGATGTAAGTTCTTTAACAACTTAAAAAAAAGTAATTAGAAAAATTGCAACTATAAATTTTTTATATGTGTCTTTTTCTGAAATGAATACTAAGTATAAATTTCTTGCTTTAAATGTAATAGACTGCTTTGATACATTTGTATACAGTGTTAAATCCTAAAAAAAGCATATAATTAATTTAAATCTGTCCATAGAAATGACATATTTGTGTAATTAAATCTTCATTTTTAAACACATGGAAAACAATTACAGAAACTAAATAAAAATAATTACATCAAAAGTTTACAGGGTTCTAAATTAATTTTTTAACTTGGTAGTATATAAAATGCAATATTTTAAATACAATAACCACTTAACATTTGATATATATTCTCATCTTCAAAGGACTTATTGTCTAAGTAACAGAATAAAAAGGTAATCTTATTATTGATTACTATGAAAACATGGCCTTGATTACAAATACAATTGAATTGTATCGGCATAAGTATCAGTAAATCCATATTATTTAATAAAAGACAAAATACAATGGCAAGTCATTAAAGCAACATATCCTAAATGTTCATGGTAGAATAACTGAAATGCATAGAAATATCCCTAGTCACTCTTCTCTGCTCCCCCAACGAAATATATATATACGAATTAGTTGCTTGAAAGGAAAATTTCACAATGTAAGAATCAAGAATATATATGCAAGAAAATAAAATGGTAGATTTGGTAAATATAGAATTGTTCTTTTTGAAACATTCAATGAAATTGACAAATTTATAGAAAGATTATTTACTAAGGAAATGAATACATTAATAAGAAAATGTGTTATAAATACAAATGGGTTAAACATTTCATAATGTTATGGAATACAGTCCATGTATTAAATGTCTAACAAATTTGAAATTTCTGGGGGAAATATACAGAATTGCAATACACGAATATGAATATGACATATGAATCATATGCATAAATGAACATTTATTAGAGCAACATTTATATTGAAAAATAACTGCTATATCCCAACTATAATATATCCAATAACAAGGATAAGTTCAGTACAGTTTGGTCCTACATAAATGAGAATAATTAAAAAATAACAGAAGTAATGCTATAGAATAATTGAACTATTTTGAACAAAAGTTAGTAACATATAATGGAAAAATTACACTATTAGTAGTAGTGTCATTTGATTAAGAGATAGACAAACATAGATACACATTATTGCATCTTACAACCTGGATAAATATATACCATAATAATAGAGCAATTATAGGGCATGATGTTGGAAATATTTTACAGAATATTTATTTCATTATAAAAATATTTGATAGTATATGTGTTTCACTTACATGGTGGAAAAAGTAATAAAACAAAGTACATATATGTTTTTCTGCCTGGGTAAACTATAATTCTAAATCTCATCCTATCACAAAACATCTACCTGTCTCTTAACTGAACTGAAAGTTACTTATGCTCTCAAATGACACACTTCATATGAAAATGTTTTTCCTCTCTGAATCAAGTGATCATTGTTTTCCTAACAATTTACTAATAATGTTAAAGTTGATTTTGTAATGCACATAGTTAGTTATTTTATCCAAGAAAGTCTGATTTCTTAAATTAAGTCACATTCTGTACAAAATGTTTTGATTACTACAAATCTGAATATTTTTCAAGTGAGTAGCTACTTGGACAATTGAATCTGTTCAAACAAAAAGAAGCAATAAATTTCAATAAAACTAATTTATTCTGTGACTAATAAAAACCAACCACAGCTGAACAATAATTTATGCTATTTTATCTTCCTTTATGTTACCATTATTCAGTTTCTGAACATATGCTATAGGATACATTGATATGTTCATTCAGCAAATATATATTTTCAGGGTGTAAAATAAGTTAGAAATGGTGACGTGTAACTGGAAACAAAAAGACAAACTGAGCACAATTTTTACACTCAATAAGAGATAAGGATATGTTATCTGGGAAAAAAAAAAGCCATTATATTTAGCTTGCCAAAACCTTCATAAAGGAGTAGTTTTGAAGGATAAAGAAAAATTGGAAAAGCAAGAAGTTTTTTTTTTTTTACATTTCAAAGGGAATGACAGGTGTATAGCCAAACCCAGACAACGGTACTGAAAAGTACATATGAAAAAGGGTGATTTTTAGAAAATAAAGTTCAAGAGGCTGTCAGGAGTCATGTCATTGACAAATTCTCCTATAAATAAAAATAGCTAAATATACATTAAATATACACAGTTACTAAAGTGAATTTGGGCAAGAAAATAAAAATTATATTTCCACTCAGAAGAGAAGTCTGGAAAGTGGAGAGTTAGGGGTATGGTTATACATCTGCCCTAGTGCCGTATGCTCAAATATTAGGGAGAAATAAATATATCAATAATAATGTCATTGTGTTTCTGATATCAAAGAAAGCTAGGTGCCAAAATTTAAAGAAGAAGTGGCTCAATGGGTTTCAAGAAAAATTTAAGTGTTATAGGCTATGATCTGGAATGTAATAGCTATCTGAACATAGCGGTAGTGGCATTTGACCTGCGTACATTAAGAGGTTTAATATAAGATTCCTTCCTCCTTAAAGCTGAGCCTTTGTGCAAAAGAAGGTCAAAATAAACAACATCCAACTTTAGTTATTATCAAACCTGTCACTGCTGTCATAAAAGCAAGTCTGAAAGGGATAGAATGTAAGGAGAAGAAGACTAGAAAAAAATCTACATAGTGGCTTAGCTATCAAAGAATAAAATATACCTATTTCATGGTGTACAGGATGGGAAAGAGATTGTTAATAGGGTAAGATTTGTGATTTAAAATAAAATGCTATTGGTGGGACTGCTAAAATGGTGGAACGAAGACCTCCATAACCCATTCCTCAATGAAAGCAAGGAAAATCCTGACAAAAATGATCAAAATCAACATTTGCAGACTCTGAAATTAAACAAAAGCTTTAAAAAATCTAAGAACTGTTTATTCAAAACACCTGCTAATTCTTAGTAGGAGCAATGTTTGTAGCGTTACAAACCAGTCTCCTCCCAGCACCCATCCATCACTTTGCAAATACAGTGGATGTGAAACCAGCAGTCTTGAAACTGCCAATGGACACAGATAATGTATGGAGCTACTAAAAGTTCCTATTTTCAGAGCACTGCCTCTTCTTGACCTACCTTACAACTCCATTCCCAAGGCATGGTTGTTATTTGTCTGGACTAGAGCTTCATTTGAGAAATGCCTTACCTTTACAGCAGCCATTTGAAACAATCAGTGGTTTCCAACACTTATGATGACTGAGGTTATACCTGGTGGGATAATCAAGAGCATGCACAAAATGTAAAAGGAAGAGCTGGGAAATGAGGTGTTCTCAGAGAGAGCTTTGAAAAGTTCTAATATCTTCCTGGGGAATCTGGAAAGTCACACTCAGGTGAAGGGCTGTATGCATGCCCAGGAAAGACCTGAGAAGGATTCAGTCTTCATTTTGGTCAATCTTAAGGCCCTTCACAAGCAAAACATGAAAGCCAGTAAGAGAAAAATATATCGTCATATAAAAGAAACCATGGAAGTTCAGAAGGCAATAAGGACACCATATTCAAAGTGATGGAGGAATAAAGACTAGCAAGAAGGAAATCTTTATCCAGAAAGCATACTTTGAAAATGAAGAAATTAAGAAACTCCAAGGAAAACAAACGAGAGACAGACAGAGAGGGAACACGTTGGCCGACCTACTCTCCGAGAACTACTAAAGAAAGTTGTTTAGGCTGAAATGAAAGAATAATCCAACTGAAATAGGCATCATGAAATAAAGAACACTTACAAAGTTAACTATAAAGGTTAAGTATAAAAGATACCTTAAAAGAATTTTTAAGACTATTTTGTTCTTCCTTAATATTATAACACAACTTTATAAACTAATAATTATAAAACCGTGTTGATGGGATAATGATGTATAAAGATGTTATTATTTTAATAAAATACTCAAGTTAGGGGTGAAAAATAGTTTACAAAAGAGCATTTTCCCGGTGTGCTTTTGAATTAAATTAATATTAATCTGATCTCCATTCTTTTAAAATATGATGTAATACCCTTAGCAGCTCCCTCCCACACATACGCACACACACATCATTATAAGGTTATTTTTTTAAAAAGTAAAAATGGCAATAGAATTAGAAATGCATACCGCAACATATTTCTTTTAACATGAAAGAAGGCAATAAGAGAAGAAAAGAGGGGCAAATAAATAAAACAAATAGCAAATAGAAATCGAATAGCAAAATGATAGACATAAATCTTATCAAATCACTAATTATAATAAATGCAAATAGGTTACATGTTCTAAAAAGTAGACATAGTTGCACAGATACAAAAACATCCAACCATTGCTGTCTACAATACAGATACTTTAAATTCAGAGCTATAAATAGGTTGAAAGTAAAAAGATGGGAAGGTATGGATTATGCAAACTGTGACCAATAGCAAGCTAAATGATTACATTACTCTCAGAAAAAACTGACTTTCAGACAAAATTTTTTTTTACTACAGATGAAGAAGGATATTTTATAATGATAAAATAGTATAATTCACTCTAAAGATATGGTAATTATAATCATACATGCTCATAACAATATTATTTCAAATTACCTGAAGAAATAACTGAAAACAATTTAAGGTAGAAATAAACAATTCAACAATAATAGTCGGGGACTTCCATACTCTATTTTTAATAGATAGGCAGGAGATCACCAAGGAAATAGAGTCCTTGAGCATTATAAAACAGCTAGACCTAACAGACATCTATAGAACGCTAATGTCAACCATAGCAGAATATGCATTCTTCTCAAACATACAAAGAAAATAATCCATGAAAGATCATGTACTAGACCATAAAGCAAGCTTGGATAAATTTCAAAGGATTGATCTTACAAAATATATGTTCTGAAACCAGAATAGAATTGGATTAGAACTCAATAACCAAATGATACATGGGAAATTCACAAAGAAGTAAATAACAAACAATACACATCTTTATAACCAATGTATCAAGGAGATACCATATGAGGAATGAAAAAAATACTTTGAGATACATGAAAAGCACAACATACCAAAACTTATGGGATATAATAAAAGCAATGCTTATAGTGAAATTTATAGAGGTCAAAGCCTATAGTTCAAAAGAAAAAAGATCTCAAATCAATTGACCTTTTTTCCCTAATGACTTAAGAGAAAGGAACAAATTAAAACCAAAGCCAGGAGAAAAAAATGAAAGAAACATTAGAGCAAAAATTAATGAAATATAAAACAGAAAAACAGAAAATCAATCAAAAGTTGGTTCTTTGTAGAGAGTTCTGTAAATAATTAATCCTTAGCTAGTCTCACTAAAGGGGGAAAAAAAAAAACCCAAACCCAAAACCAAAACCAAACCAAACAAACAAACAAACAACAACAACAAAAAACAAAACAGAGCAAAGAAAAACTCAGATGTTTGTACTCACTAATATCAAGATGAAGGAAGAGACATCAATATCTACCATAAAGAAATACAAAGGGATACTAGAGAAACCTATAAACAACAAATTAGATATCTAAGATACTAAGGTGAAGTGGATAAATTCCTAGAGAGACACATTATACCAGAACTGACTCATAAAGAAATAGAAAATCTGAATGAATCTTTAGTAACTGAAAATGTTGAATTAGTAATTTTAAAACTTCCCACCAAATCAAACAGGCAAAGAAACAAAAGAAAAAGAAAAAAAAAAAAAAGAGAAAACATAATCTCAAATGTCTTCACAGGCAAATTCTACCAAAAAATTTAGGTCAGAATTAGTAACAATCCTTCAAAACTCTTCCTAAAAATTAGAAGAGGAGCAAATACTTCCCAAGTGATTCTAAAAGGCCAGAATGAGCCTGACACTAAAACTAGACACAGGTGCCCCCCAAAAGATAGAAAACTAGTGACCTGCATATCTCAAAAATATAGACAAAAAGTCCTCAAAAAAGTACTAGCAGAGAAAATCCAGAAAATTATAAAAAATAAAAAGAGTGACCCAACTTTAAAATAAGAAAAGGATTTGAAAAGTTATTTCTTTAAAGAAGAAATACAAATCCTAATAAGCCCAAGAAAATACATTCATATTCATTAGTAATTAGTAAATGGAAATTAAAACTATACTGAGATATCACTTCACACACATTAAAATGGCTAAAATAAGAGACTGATAATAACAAGTGTTGATGAGAATGGAAAGAAATTGAAATCCTCCTGCATGGCAGGTGGGAATGTTGAAAAGGTACAGCTAATTTTTTTTTAAGATTTATTAATTTTGGGGTGCCTGAATGGCTCATTGGGATAAGCCTCTGCCTTCGGCTGAGGTCATGATCTCAGGGTCCTGGGATCTAGCCCCGCATCGGGCTCTCTGCTCAGCAGCAAGCCTGCTTCCCTCTCTCTCTCTCTCTCTCTTTGCCTCTCTGCCTACTTGTGATCTTTGTCAAGTAAATAAATAAAATCTTTAAAAAATTATTAATTTTAAGGGGGGGTATATGCAAGTGGGGGAGAATCTTCAAACAGACTCCCTGCTGAGCGTGGAGCCCCAAGCTGGCTCCATGCTGTGACCTATGAGATCATGACCTGAGCAGAAGTCAAGAGCTAGTCATTCAAGTGACTGAGCCACCAAGGCACCCACGATGCAGCCACTTTTGAAAACAACTTGGCAGTTCCTCACAATATTAAACACAAGTACCGTATGACCCAGCAATTATTCTGCTATGTATACACCCAAGAGAACCATAGACATTCATACAAAAACTCATACAGAGAAGTTCACAGCAGGGTTATCCATAATAGCCAAAAAGTGGAAATAATCTTCAAATGTCCATCAAGGGGTGGAGAGATCATTCTATAGAATGTATCTATTAAACAGAATATTATTTGGCAATATAAAAGGAATTGATATTAATATATTTTGCAATGTGGAAGAACCTTGAAAACATTAAGCTGCATAAAAGGTCAGTCACCAAAGAAATTTATGTGGCATCATTTGTATGAAATGTCCAGAATAAACCAATCTGTAGAGACAGACAGTAGATTTGTGGTTTCTGAGGGCTAGAGAAAAAGGTGAATGAGAGGGATGGCTAACAGAATAAAAGTTTTCTTTGGAGAGATGAAAATGTTCTAAAGGGAGATCTCGGCAGTGGTTGCACAAATCCATGCTTTTACTGAAAATATTGCATTGTACATTTCACATGGATGAATTTTATAGTTTGTGATTTCTAGCTCAATAAATTTGATTTAAAATTTGTCAATGTGGGGTGCCCAGACGGCTCAGTCGGTAGAGGATACAACTCTTGATCTCGGGAGCTTGAGTTTGAGCCCCACATTGGGCATGGAGCCTACTTTAAAGAAAATTAATTAAAAAAAATAAAATTTGTCAATGAATTTTTGAATAAAACAGAATTAGCTCATCAACCTTACCTCAAAAAAAAGGATCAAAGAAATATTAAATGTAGAAGATATAAGGTGTAAGCTTCCCTTTAATGTATGCAGTGACATCAAAACCACATGAGTGGGGCGCCTGGTTGGCTCAGTTGTTAAGCATCTGCCTTCAGCTCAGGTAATGATCCGAGAGTCCTGGGATCGAGCCCCACATGGGGCTACTTGTTCCACAGGAAGCCTGCTTCTCCCTCTCCCACTCCCTCTCCTTGTGTCCCCTTTCTTGCTGTGTCTCTCTCTGTCAAATAAATAAATAAAATAAAATAAAAATACATGAGTAAAAAATTTAACTATTATAGAAATTTATCTTTAAAAAAGCTAATTTCATGCATATTCACAATCCATAAACTTGAACATTAAAGACAGAACAATATTATTTATAGAATTAAAGGAAATAGACATAAAGGTAAATAAAACTAACTCGAAAGTAAAAAAAAATTCCTTTTCTGGATGGGAAACTGGCATTTGATAGAAGAAATATAACAAATCTCAAAAGGAATAAAGTTAAATGAGAATATTTGTAACAAGAAGGAACACTATGATTAAAATGGCTACATCATTAAAAATTAGTACACAGAAAGCTTAATAAGCATTAAAATAAAATTATATTAATTTAATGAATATAAAAATATATGCTAAAATAAGAATAAGCTGTAGAATAATATTTACATAATGAATCATAGTTAATCATAGATAATGAATCACTTGGGAGTAGTGTCTATATAGCCATCATAATGTAATGTCTAAATATTGATCCCACAAAATTTATAATGAAGTTTTATTGGCAAGAAGGGCAGAACTGTATGCATATGTTCAGGGTTGATGTGAGAAGGATATCTAAAACTTTATCCCCTAATTGCAAATAGTTAGAAATTGCCTAAAACCGAAAGGTAAAGAAATGGCAATATAACATAGTATTTAGAGACACGAAGGTCAAATCCAAATTTAATAGCTAAAATAATCAAACGCGCTTGGCTACGGTTTGCAGAAAACATGGGTGCATGGAAGTGTTTGTCTTGAACAGTTTTGCATGCCTGACTAATTTTGATAAAAATGAGAGAATAGTAAATAAAACTACTAGATTTGGTACCTTCCAAATTTAATAGTGAGAAAACAGCTATAATTTTGTATTCTTCTGAATGTTTGAAATATATTATTCTTTTAAAAAGATGCTTTTGTAATATTTTATCAAGTGAGCAAATCTCTTTATTGTGTCCACTCCTTTTTATGTGTAATTAGAAATACATTAACAGATGGGTTTCCTTGTAATATAAAGGAAAGCATTACCTTTCCTTTTTTCAAATGTGTTAATTTCAAAGGCCTTTTCGAAGTAATAGTAAAACTTCATTCCTAATCTACTAAGTGTTTCCTTGGAGTGTATAGGTAACCGTTTCCAACATGTGATGTCCTGTGTGAATAACAGTTAAAACTCTAGCTTGTTTCTGTTAATTACTACATATATATTCAACAAATAGAAGAAACGAGAAGCTAATACTATCTTGAATCTGGGATCAAACAATAAATTTTTTGCATTTTGAAGGAACTTTTATTTTATGATGAACTCAATTTAATTTCTTTCATGATCCCATTAGCAGATATGTAATCATAATGTTTGTTAGACCTTTTTCCACAGATCTTTAGCAATTATGACTCTGAATATAAATTAAAGATACAATTCTCTTCAGTAGCTTCAAAATAATTATAAGCAAATGTCTAAATCTACCTTTGCTGCATTTTGATGTATATACCAGTTGGTGGCCTAGAACGCAGCTTGATGCCACGAAAATTATTTTTGTTGAGGACTTTTTAATTTTTGCCAAAAGTCTGTCAAGGCAAATTGGAAAAGCATCCTATTGTTTCTTTCTTAAATTTGATTGCTACAATTAAGATACAATAAAGCTTTCATGGTGTGCTTACTGCATGCCTGTTGGGGGGGGGGCACTGAAAACAGTTCGTTTGTATATTACCTATTTTGCAAAGTCAGTTGGAAATATTTTATTATACTTCTTTGCCTAATTTTCTCATCAATAAAAAAGAAAAATGTGCATCATTTGTCTTCTCTTTTTAAAAGGAAAAAAAATTGATCGTAAAACAAAGCAAAATGTAGAGCAGGCTATACTAATAATAAACCAAGGTGTTTAATCTCAATATCAATATTCATTAAAGTCTTACATTGCCCACCTACAATCTAATTATTTGAGTATTTCATAGATGACCTCTCTTTTTCTTCTTGATGATCAGTGAATATGCTTCCTTCTTGTAATGAAGACAATAGAATTTCTATAAGTGAGTGGATCTCTGGCTAAAAAAATAAAATAAAAAGGTAAAAAGGGAAATTGATTTTAGAAAGCTTTAACTAAAGCCTACTGAATGAGGACACGGCCCCCACCATTTCTGCTTCTTCTATGGCTCTGTTCCATTGATTATAATGTCCTTGGCGATAGAGGTCACGTTAATTTTATCGCATCCAAGGATTCTAGGTGAAATATGTGGCACATGTGCAGGCTGCATGCTCGTTTGTCACATTATTACTCGCTGTCACTTTTGAAGGTAGGTGTCTTTTTGAAGAATGTGCCACAGCTAGAGGGTCATGGTATTTGCATAAAGCTCTGAAAGCTGTCTTTCCAGAGAGAATGACTAGGATGTTGCTTCATTTTCTGTTTACAGAAAGCATATAGGGGACTGCCGTCAGGAGCGGGTGCGGACGATCTCGTACATGGATAGTTCTTATAAAAAAATCGCTTAACAACACATTAATGAATTGTAACTAAAAATTCCATTTACTGGTCTGCATGTTAATTTTACATCTCACAATAAAGTAGTTCTGGTCTGCTGTCAGCAGATATTTTTGCTTTATAATGTCGAAAAAATGCCTATAAATTGAAGTGATTTATAGAAGCTTATATTGCCTTTGGTTGATAACCAAATAATTTCCTTCCTTTACAAAATTAGAGGCAGAAGGATAGAGCTGTATTTTTGAAGCTATTACAATAATTTTGCTAAAGATCTTAGGAGGGTTTTCAAAATAATGCAAGGGTAAATGTTATTATTGCAGTGAAATACTACATTATTATGCATATTGTATAGGAACTTTAAAAAATAAGATGACATTTTAAAATTTGAATAATCTGATGGGTGTATATATATATATATATATATATATAGAAACGATGTATAAAATTTATACTTTTTTAAAAATCTGTAACTTATGGTATAAAAATGAATTTAAACTACAATGACATAAAATATATTTATCTTCTGTATAATGGGATTTTTTTTGGTCTAATTTAGAAAAGCGTATAATTTAATATATAATTACATACATGTCTAAATGCTCAGATTCTTTTGATTGAAAATAAGATAGAAATATATTCAATCAAAATACAAAGATACAGAAATACATTCAATCAAAATACAGAATAGAAACAATGTATTGCTTCAAACATGTTATTCAGTTTATTATTTACTTTGTTGGATTAAAGATAACTATAAATTTTTTCCTGCAATGTGCATCTAGATTGGTCTTTTACCTCTCCTTGAATCTGGACAGACACTGGAGCTGCTTTTATTGACACAGTGTAGCAGTGTACGGCTTCCAGTCTGGTCTTCAGGGAACTGGGCGATTTCCAAATTCCTCTCTTACAGAACATTTCCTGAGTCGCTACTCAAAAAGTTTAACAAGGCTGAGACACCATGTAGAGGGGCTCCTCGGATAATGGAGAGGTAGAGTCCAGCCTCTAGTCATTCAAACCTGTGCACCTGAGTGCCAGACATATGAACAAAGCCTCTTTAGATTCTTTAGCCCAGCACAGTCGTCAACTGAATACCATTGCATCTCCTTATTAAAAGGCATGGAGAACATGGCGCAGAAAAATTCCTGACCTCAACTCAGCCTAAGTCTCTGACTCAGAAGTATCACAAAACAATTGCCATTTTACGTTTCACACTTTGGGGCAGTATGTTACCAGCAATAGATAAATGAAACAACTACCTGTGTGCATGTGCTTTAAAACAGAAGCACTGATAATTCTGAAGTCGTTTTCAAGCACAGCTTCTCTTTATAAGCAAGACCTGAAATGGCTGTTAGGGTTAAACAAAATATTCTTCATAATTTCCTCTAACCCCAGTGAAGACAAGATGTTGTACAAAGAGATAGTTGGGGAAACAATGGGTGTTTTGTCACTTGGTAGTCAAGCATTTATTTGACAGCTCAACTGAATTTGTTCAATAATTCACATCATATGTGCATAAAAGAAGGTGGTCTTACTGGAATGTGACAACTTTTGTCCACTGGTCTATAAAAACCTGCTTGGTTTGAATGGCGATACAAAGGTAGAGAAATAGCAAAAATACATCAGTTAGAACTTGTGATTATATTAAATAGTAGTGTTAGGAGTTATTTGGACAATTAGGCACTCAGGGCCAGAGTCCCCAGCAAGAAAATAGGAAGCTGGGACAACTAAGACAAAACTGCACTAGCCTCCTGTTTCACAGCTTAGACAAGACCAAAAGAGTATCCTGTCTAGCAGCTCCTGCAGAAGTGACTTTTGCAAAACGCCCTGAAACAATGCAATTCATCATGAAACACTGATCACTACCACACGTTGAGTCAGTTAGTCTCCAGATGTCAGCCCATTAGACCATCCATGTGTGAACAATAACCTGATAGGAAGACCAGGGCATGATCAAAGCCCTGACTGGCACACCTTAGCAGCCAGTCCTCAGGAGGCCCACACTTCAGATGCTCAAAATAGTTCTGCAAAAGAGTTTATAAAAACCCCTAGATTTGTAATCCCAAAAGCAACCTTCTCAGGTCCCCTCCCTCTCTGGGAGCCTTGTACTTTTACTCAATAAACTTTGCCTTGTTGCCCACTGCTCTTGTTCTGCTCGACCTCTTCATTCTTCGAAGCAGCGTGACCAAACACTATAGGCACTAAGGGGACAGAAATCCTGTAACAATAAGAACCATAATTTTTATAATTGCTTCTGAATCACATACAAACATGTTTTCTTTTAAAAAGTATGGATGTGGTAGACTATTCAGTGAAGCAGATTTTTATGCATGTTTCCTAATGAGAAAAACTTCGACCTAAATGTTGCTCATCATTCCTTTTTATAGTGCAGATGTGTAGTTGTCCTAGAACATGGTCTCTAGAGGCAGCTGACCTGGTTAAAAAAAATCATCTTGTCACTTCTTACTTAAGTTAAATACAGCTCAGTCATCTTACTCTGAACCACAGCAAAATATGAATACAAATAGGTTCTACCTGATGTTTTGCTATACAGATTAAATGCTATAATTGATATAGATTCACTAGCACAATATCTGGCAAAAGTATTTACTAAATTGTAGGAATACTATGATGTAATTTGAAATCATTTGAGAATCCCTTTCATTATATATTTTTTCTTTTTTTTTTCTCTTGTCAAAATTCAACTATCTCCTTTACCCCTTGATAAACAGATGTTGAAACTTTACACAGATGCCAAGGAGCCTCCCTGTGAAAGGAACATGGCACCCTAACCTTTTCAATATTCAAAAGTAATAGAGCATCAGCTGGCACGAACGGAAACCAGAAGTCCTAAGGAGGTTCTTATTATGGAGCATGGTATATGCACTGGTCACTCAGACTAGGTGGTGCCAGACTAGTTCTATGTAGAAGCAGCCCCTTTCTTTCTGGTATAGATATCTTTTGTCAGTAAAGAAATAAATTTTGGCTGCATAGGCAATTTACAGCACCATCTTAAATATGAAGCAAAGAAAAACATCAGTTCTTCTCCATACACACATGCTGTCTCTACACACACACACACACACACACACACACACACACACACACACACATCAATCTGTCAAGTCAGAAACTAAGCATGCTGAAGAACATATTCTTCCATGTGTAGAACTTTTGGGATTTTATGTGGATTCAATACTTTGTTGATTGATTTGTCAGTCTGTACTCGGTTGATTTATTTGTCCCAGTTTATGCTCTCCTAGGAAATAGCAGATTAGTTCAGGAGCATGTAGGCAGAGCTAGTGAAAGTATTTGAGCAGAAGGCGTGCTATAACATGGCAACAATAAAGCCTATGTAATTAGAATATATGGACACTGATGCGCTTGACTGAAAGGTCAGGTAGCAGATTGTGGGGCTTCACACTGACCACCTGGAAACCTAAAGCCTGCCTTTTAGATGCAGATTTATACAGAAGAGAATTTGCAAGTATTTTCCAAAGTGTAAATGGGAAAGGAGATAATTAGGGAAATTGTCTAGAAGTTGCTTTTGCATTAAATTTTACTTAAGGTATAAAAAATTCAATTGTTCATATCCCAGAATAGAAGACTAGCAAAGAAGATATTACAAGGGCCCTGTACAATAACCTGCCCCCACTCTCCACCACGTATACACCTTGCAATATCACTGATCTGGAAGAAATAGGGCAGGGAATTTTATTTATGTGTTTTTTCTTTACTCAGATCTCCAGATCTCACTATTTACAGTCATGAACTCTTCACACATCTCTGACCCTACAATCAATGTGGCCTTCATCCACTTCTCAACCTTTTTTCCTTTCAATGTTTAGAAGCTTGTAGCTACTAAGGAAGGAAGGAAAAAAAAAAAAAAAAAACTCCCTCCAAAAAATCCTATTTAATTAAGTCTCATGACAGGTTGATAATTTAAAAAAATTATCTGGCTATTTGAAAATGAACAAGAAAAATACTTGTCTGCTCAGATGGTAAAAGGAACCAAGCAAACTTTAAAAAAATGAAAGAGTCCTTGACCATAATGATTAAAGCAGGCACCTGGTAGGTAACACATGGTGAAATTGCCTTGCAATATTAGTACTTCTTAAATTTTCTTTTAGATATTTTGACAAATACACATATATATCTCATCATATTCAACACAGCATATCTGATGAAAGAAAGAAATATTGGTCATTCATTGATATTATTGCCATATATGCATCCAAATAAAACTTGTTATTTATGTCTATTCACTACTGACCTGGAAATGGCACTTTGTGACAACACTTTCTATCAATTCAGTGATAATTTATTCATCTAATATGGGTAGTGATATTTCTCTAGGCAGAAAACTGTCTATACTCTTTAACAGAACACATAACTTAAGGGTGTTTGCATTTTAAAAGATTGGCAATAATGTCAGGAAGTCAGATGAGATTATTTTTAACATTAAGCAATATAACATATTAAGCCATGTAATATACTGAAAGAAGATCCAAAGAGCAACTCTCTGCATAAAATACCAAATCAGCATAAGTTAACCCCTTAGCATTTAAAAATATTAAATTATAAATTAAAGAGTTTGAGTTCTAAATAGCTGTAGAAATTACATCTTATAAATGGAAAGGAATCCCAAATGAGGCTTATGAAATATCTTTATCTTTTCTACTTCAATTTCTATTAACAGTGCACTTAAAATTCACTGGAATGAATTTGAATAATCTCCAAATATTTAATTCAAGAAGACAGTTATGATTTTTCTGAACAATTCTTTTTGGTAACATAATAAAATGTATAATGCTAAAAGACATATTTCAAAAAATGAGTATTTTCTACTATAAGCAATATTGGAATATAAAGATATGTTGTTTTAAGAACATGTGTCATATTAGGTATCTATATTAATCTATATAATCTTATATAGAAACTAATATATTTTGGAGTAATTATATTGTCAAACTTTTACAAAATTGTTTTTCAACTAGTAATTCTTTGTCCAATTAATATGGTACAGATTTTTGCACAGAAATTGTTTGGATTAAAATTAAGTACTTTAAATTATTAAAATAGATTGTAGCATAAATATCTAATATTAAGTATAAAATAATTACATAAGTGGTTAGCTTTCTGCAAATAAATACCTATAGTGAAAGAAGTGGTTAAACTGTGAACTTTTTTCAAAAGTTTTTAGGGTCTCAGATTTGTGTAGAGACCATTATCTCCTTTAAAAAAACTTTTAAATTTCACTTTTGGAAGATAATAGTTAAAAGGGAAGGATAAATGGAATTACATAATTTATTGTCTTATTTTTCTGACTCTGCTATAGAATAGCTATGTAAAATATTCCGAGCAGTAATTTACACAGATACACACACAAATACATACAGGACCAAGCACATCTATGTATAACCAGAACATAGACCAAAGCATTGTTAAAATATTAGTGCATCCTTTGAAATATGACATAAAATAAAATGTACAGACATTGGAATCCTGCTTTGAATATCTATTGTTTAGGCTGGCTTGGGTTTGGTTTTACGTTTCTGAGTTTTCAATCTCTGCAAAATAATCTTAACAGATTGAGACCGTCCATTCAATACCCTGTTCCTATAATTGCTTCTATTGTATTTTTAATCTGTCTGCTAATTTCCTTTTATATCCATAATGTAGATTGTGTGTGTGTGGTGTGTGTGTGTGTGTGTGTGTGTGTGTGTCTGTGTGTATGAAGAGGAAGGTGGAGCACAGTCCTCTTTTTATGTGGTACTGTGTCAATGGAAACTCAGCCATATAGGATCATGTCCTGCTTATGGACACTGTGTCAATGGAAACTCAGCCATATAGGATCATGTCCTGCTTATGGACACATCTGTAGTATAAATCTATACCTATACCTATATAATAGAGGTTTGTAAATGTGTTTATATTTTTACAAATTATTTGTATAAATTATTGTATTTCATAACTGATTCACTCCCCAATGTTTCATAAGATGTATCCATGTTGTATGTACATAACCCAACCAAACATGCAATGAAATATATTTATAAAATAAAAACAACAAAAAATAAGATTTACATCCTAAATGGAATGTTTTAAAAAGTCAAACATATTAGGTCTTTCTTGAGGGAAGCCTCAGAAAATCCATAGAAGTTTATAGTCTCTCGCAGTAAATGTGATTAAATTAAAAATCAATAAATATTTTAAATAAATAATATTAAAAGCATAATATGAGAATCCCTTATGCCAAAGAAGAAAACATAAGGAAGTTACAAAATGGGTGGTGCAGTTGCTTAAGTGCCCGATTCATGGTTTCAGCTCAGGTCATGATCTCAGGGTGGTTAGATTGAGTCCTGCATCAGGCTCCATATTCAGCAGAATCTGATGGGGATTCTCACTTTCTCTCCTTCTGCCTCTCCCACTCATGCTCTCTGTCTCTCTAATCAAATAAATAAAATTAAAAAAAAAAAGACAATTAAGACACTATAGAAATATCCCATGTAACAGTGCCCCTTCTTTAAAATTTTAGTTATGTACCCCTGGGGATAAAAATATATGTTTATAAAAAAAATAAAAAATTAAAATTTTAGTTATGTTTATTAGAAATTACACATTTTTTAAATGGCTAAGTATTAAAATCAAAGAGACTGAATAATAAAGTCAAATAAGGT
Organism: Mustela erminea; assembly: GCF_009829155.1. Classification (NCBI taxonomy): domain Eukaryota; kingdom Metazoa; phylum Chordata; class Mammalia; order Carnivora; family Mustelidae; genus Mustela; species Mustela erminea. Next base: position 37,621,138 of record NC_045628.1, on the reverse strand, counting down.
GAAAGAAAAATGATAAAAAATAAGAATAAAATCTTTGAAGAATGGCACAGAAAAACATGGAATGGTTTAATAAAATGAAAAATCTGATTCTTAGAAAATGATTAACAACCTTTGCCACATGAAACAAGAAAAATGTTTTAAAAGTAACAAAATATATAAAGAAATAGAAAATCACTGGAAATGCAGTGGATATTTGAAAATAAAAGAAAATTTTCAACAATCATATATCAAACAACTTTGGAGAACAATATGAAATGGTATATTTCTGAAAAAAATGATAAAGTTGTGAAGTTGGAGCAAGAGAAAATAAGAACTGTAAATTATCTGGAAACAATTAGAGAAATTAAATTAAAATGGTATCCAGAGCTTTTCACCAAGTCAAAATTTCCTCGGGCTTTTTTCCCTTTATATCTGCATCTTTGATTACCCTTTTTCTGTGCCATTTCCTGACCTGTTTCCAAATTCCATTTTAACTGTGAATTCCTGTCACTACTTTTGCAGTATTGAAAGGAATCCATTTCCATGATCATAGCTTTTTAAAATTCATACTGAGTTTTCAGCAACACTTGATTTGTCCCATGCTCTGCTGTTTTCCACTTGATTTTTAGTGTTTATTAGCATGTCATATAGAAATACTATAACTCTGTTAAGGGCAATGACTCCCAGTTCCCCTTGTCTTAGCTTAATAGAATTTAAAATTTTGTTGTTAGTTGAGAAAATAGTTGACAGTTAATATTTTCTGCAGAAATGTGATTTAGCAAAGAGAATAAATCAGAAACCATGCTGTAATATAATAAAGGGCACTTGTACTGATTTGGGCAGTGTAACTTGGCCACTGTTTAGAAAAGACAAAAATAATATATGCAAATTAGATGTAACTGGAATTAAAGGAATTTAACAAAGATAGGTTAAAGAACTCAATTTGGTTTCAGTGTTTGGAAGGTAAAATAACTTTTCAAGAAGCAATATAATATTGGAGGCTTGGTTTAGATTTTTTCCTCCAAAGTAATTTGGAATGATAGAAAATGGGATTTTACAGGAAGTACACAGTATCTCTTATCTTGATATTAATTAAAATGATGAATAAAATTTTGGAATAAAATGTGTTTAAGTTATAATTTTGATGACTCCCATACGGATTTTTCAAATCTGCAAAATTCTTTATCAAACTTTTAATATGAATTGCTTCTATAATTATATTGAATTAAAAGAGAAAAGATTATTGATTTGTTCCTTCTTAGTATTCTGGTATTCTAAAATTCCTTTTAAATTCATGGTGTTTAGAGGCTTCAGAGTGGCTCAGTCGGTAAAACATCCGACTCTTGATTTCTGCTCAGGTCAGGATCACAGGAATCTGGATTGAGCCCCACATCAGGCTGCACACTCAACACTGATTCTGCTTTGGGCTCTTTCTCCCTATCTCCCTCTGCCCCTTACCCCCCGCTCATGCACTTGCTCTCACTCTCTCTCAAAGAAATAAATAAATCTTTAAAAAATAAAGTAAATGCATAATTTAATAAGTTTCTATTGTATTAAAACATACATACATACATGACTGCATTGTTTGTCAGTGTAGTACATAATGGAATACACACTGAATATCTAAATGGTAACTAGTATATTGAGCTTAGTGAATAGCACCCCCCAATATGTGTTAGCTTTTATAAATTTGATTCTAATATTGTCCTAAAAAATGGTGTTTACATGAAAACAATGTTATTGAAAATTTTATTTATTAATGTTATTTATTTCTTCATCAATAAAATGAAAAGGACCAATACAATGATTTTTGATGAACTTTAAGTTAAAAAATTAATTTATGGGCAGGCTAATTTTTTACTTTGTATCAAATAGTGTACGAATCCACAATTTCTGGAATGTGGGGTCAGAGGGAAAGTTACTTTTATATGCTCCATTCCCCGTTTTCATTAAAATTGTGCTAATATTAAAGAATTAGCTGTAGAAACGTTTGAGAAAGACTTATTATGTAAACATACTAGTCCATGAGAAAGCAAAATCGTCAAGGGAAAAAATGCTATATGACTATTTTTCTACAAATCTATTTCCTAAAGATAAAGCTCTGAAAAAAGTTCCTTTACAAAGATAAGAACTTGCCTGAAGCAAATTTAGACAAATTATATTTCTACTTTTCATTTGCTTCAACTTACCTTCACCACTTCTAAACAGCAAATAAAAACAATTTATTTATAACTTATCTTCCACTGCCCAGGCAGCTAAAATTTTACTTCATTTTCTCAGTCCGAATTAATGCAGAAGCCACCTCCTCCCCCTCCATAAGTAACACAACACTTCAATTTACTGTGCATTATAAGCTATGAAGAACTATACTCTTGGTTCAGATAACTGTTTGATGTCCAGTAGAATAATATATTTAAAAATGTGAAAAATTTTGAAGGATGGACAAAACAGAAAAGGAGAGTAAAAAGTACAGACTTCCAGGGGCACCTGGGTGGCTCAGTGGGTTAAACCTCTGCCTTCAGCTCAGGTCATGATCTCAGGGTCCTGGGATCTAGCCCTGCTTTGGGAATCTCTGCTCAGTAGGGAGCCTGCTTCCGCCTCCTCCTCTGCCTGCCTCTCTGCCTACTTGTGATTCTCTCTCTGTCAAATAAATAAATAAAATCTTAAAAAAAAAAAAAAGTACAGACTTCCAGCTTAAAAAAAAAAAAAAAAGAAAGAAAATGTGTTCTGTCTTAAGTTAATAACTGGCTTTGCCAGGACATGGCACATAATAGGAACTCAAGCACTAATGAAAGGAAGAGAAAAAAATGATAAAAAGAAAGAAAAAGAGAAATATGTAGTCTTCTACTGTGTAGGAATATATTAAAAGACTAACATGATAAAGCACAATGAGATAAATCAGTTTTACATTAAATCTTGACATATAACTACTCTTACCTCCTAGTTACTTCAACAGTTATCTGAAATTAATTATTTTCTTATTTTTCAAAATCTCATTCATTTATTTTTCTTCCTTTTCTATCTTGAATAGCAACCTTAACCTCACTATCGTGTTCCTCAAGATGGAAGAATGGGCCCCTAGTTCTTAACATTCTCCTAGGAATACCCTTTCCCCTTCCCCATAACATCCTGCCTCATTACTAAACACTAAAAGATTAATTCCAAAACAGAAGACTTAATATTAACTGATTATTCCTGTCCCCTCTAGAGACCATCAAGATTAACCCCATCATGCCTTGTATCTCTATTTATCTCAGTCCCTGTAAGAAATTCAAGACTTGAACCACTCTTATCTGTATATTGTCTTATACACTTCTTAATTTGGCCAAAGTCACATCCTACAAAGTTAACACTGAGCCTTCCATTGCCCCTCTGAACTATGTAACAGCAAAATGGCATATATCCTCAATGTGGTTCTTATGTTTCTATTACTTTATTTCTCACTGGGTTTTTCAATCTCAAACCCCGGTTGTCTTTTAACATTGGTGTGTTCTGTGTAACTCCCGTAAGTGGTCTCTGTTGTTGTTTTTCCTTTTCTCCCATACTGCTCCCATGGTAAAGTCTGCAGATGGAACAACATTCCTCCTTACTTCTTACTGGCATTTCAGTGTTTGTTTTTCCTGGTCTCTAACTTTTTCATCTACTCACTTTGAAGTACATTTGAAGTACTATTCTACCCCCAGCCCCCATTGTTTCTATCACTGTCTTTATTGGAGATTTTAAGATGTGGATCACGTTTCCTGCCCAACCATTTATCCCGCCATTGTTATTGAAATATCCACTCTCTATAGGCGTTTTCCATTTGAGATCTTAATTTTTCATGTCTGAGATGTCTTCTCCTTTAAATGCTTTGTCTTTCAATTCATTCAGTGATCCATTCACATGGTTAAACACTAGATTTTGATACCTGCAATCTCTTCAAAATTTCAGTGTCAAGCATTTGACATTCAGAATACCATATCTTAACTTTCCAACTCACTATAGAATCCCGATTTAAATATTTTGAATTCTGGGGCACCTGGGTGGCTCAGTGGGTTAAAGCCTCTGCCTTCGATCAGGTCATGATCCAGGGTCCTGGGATAGAACCCCGCATGGGGCTTTCTGCTCAGCAGGGAGCCTGCTTCCTCCTCTGTCTGCCTTTCTGCCTACTTGTGATCTCTGTCTGTCAAATAAGTAAATAAAATCTTTAAAAAAATATTTTTAATTCTCCCAGGGCTGTCTTTACCACCTTTGTCCTTCCCCTCCCCTGTCACCCGCCATCTCCACACTTTTCCCCGTCTCTCATGTTCTTCCCTCACTAACCACTATTCTATATACTTATTTAAATATTTAAGCAAGTATCTTTTTCCTTGCCCTGTGTCATTTAGGCAAAACACCAATAAAGTTTAAAATTCAAATACCCACCTTTTCTTTATCTGTTACCAAGAATTTGGACAAGACTGGTGAAAAACAAAGTGTGCTGATTTTAAGCTTTATTTGACAACCCTCAGGTGGGGTCACAATACTGATTTCCAATCATTTTATATTTTCTTAGTCACCATATTCTGTTTACTCCAATATTTCATACCTTTTTCACTTCACTAAATCTTTAGTCCCCTTCCCTGGTACACACTTTCAGCTGCTTGCTTGTTTCTCAATTTACTAAGGAAATAGAAGCAATCAGAAGCAAACACCTTCTCTTAGAGTTTACTCCTAAACCACTGGATATTCCTTCTCATATTTCTCAAAATAAGGGCTTGGTCCTCAGACTTCTTCCCCACTCTATCTATATCCACTTTCCGGTTGAGATGATCTTTATTGAAGCACTTAAATACCATTTATATGGTGATGACTACAAAATTCGTATCTCTAGCTTTGACCATTTTCCTAAATCCCAGATCAAACTGCCAACTAAACATTTCCATCTGTTTGCCTGATAAAATGAACGGATCCACAGGCAACTTTTTATTTATTCCATACCTACTCTGCCTCACCTACCTTTGCTTCAGCTTCTCTACCTCAGTTAGTTTTAATTCCATTCATCCAGGTCTCTGGCCCCAAACTACAAAATTATTATCTTCTTTATTTCTCTCACATCATGCTTAGTCCACTGAGGAACTGTACTGCCTCTTCTTTTGATATATCTTAAGATTCTGAGCATTTCTCATCCCACATTCACCACAAGCAACTTAGTCCCAAAAACCATCATTTCTCTTCTAGATGATGTCATTTCATTCATTCACCTTCCTACAGTATCTCTTTTTCATACAGAAACCAGAGAAATCTTTTAAGTGTATCTGTATTCAAATCTTCCCAACATTTCCATCTTAGAATAAAATTCAGTATCCTTACCACAATTTGGAAGTTGATACCTGAGCTGATCCCACCTTACCTTCTGACTCACCCACTCACTACTTGGTCCTAACTGTTCTGTTTTACTTGCTTATTTGTTTGTTGTCCAGTTCCTAGGAACAATGCTGGAAAGGCACCTACCTCTATATTACTTTGAGACCTCAAATCTCTATTACTTCTTGTGTAATTCTCTCACCACAGATATCTACTTGGCAGATACTCTCACTCAGAGATCTGCTCAGAGGTTCTTTACCTCACCAGAAATTATAGGAGATGATATCTAAAAATATTCTAAGTGTATAGTTACAAATGGAGCTTTACAATCTCTAGACAAAGAGATACAGAATTTAAAATTCGATTTAAATCTCAAAAAAGATTTTATCAAGCATATTAGTTAATTCAATGGCCAGCATTTTATTTGCCTAAGAACTTTTCTCCAAACTTTCTACAATCATTGGGAAAGAGATTAAAAGTAATCTTTAAAACAAAAACACATTTAACCTCATTTATTTTGGAGGGATAATTAATTATGTCTACAAAGCAGGTAAAATGCCAACGATAGCTCTAAAAAAGGGGAAAAAAACGTATTCAGAGTCTTCTGTCAGAGCATTACTCAGAATAATACTGTTGTCAATAGCAATTGGGTAGGGTTTTATTTAAAGAATTATTTGGAAGCGTTTTTTTTTTTTTTTTTTTTTGTCTGCCTTCACAGGATTTAAATAATGATGTTGCATGTTTTTCAGAAAACCCTTCCATAGTCTAATAAAGCATCTTGGTATAGAATAGTTTTCCTATAAAACCACTTAAATTTTTTGACTTTTTTTTTCAATAGCTTATGTATAATCCTTGTTCATTAATCCAGGTAACATATTTTATCTCCATCAATAAACATTCAATATTTCAATTTTGATGATGTTTTGCATATATGTTAAAATTCCCACATCCATTTCTTTCTCCTATAATTGGAACATATAGTTCATTAATTGTTATAATTGTCTGTACTTAGGACTTCACTTTTTCCAGACAACATTTTCTTTTATACAAAAAACAAAACAAATATCTAAACACAAAACCAAAATCCACTATAGGTTTTTTTAATGCACATGATACCTACTCATGGATAACAGCTATGAATGGAATTTTATCATTTAACATATTTGAGAATTACAGATATTTAACTACCTCAGGGAACATTTTAGAGTGTTTAGTGGTTCATATATAACTAGAAATTCTATTTTTTTATAAAAGAAAAAAAGGATTTTCATTTTTATTATATTTCTGATGGTTGTTATAACATTATGAAAAAAATAAAAATCAAATTAAAGCACTTGTGCAGGAATGTTAAGAGTAAGAAATCTATTGAAGAGGAAGTGTTAAATGTAGCCCATTTTGAAAAGGCCTAGTTAACTCTGTGGCTCAGGTGGAATGATTTAGATTCAGTATGGACTATTCATCTCAAAGATATCCAAATAAACTTGTGTAGAATTATACAAGAAATACCTCTGAATTTTTCAGTCATTTCAATGATTCAAAGCACATCTGATACTCTTTTATTTAAAGATTTCATTTATTTATTTGATAGGGAGAGAGAGATCACAAGTAGGCACAGAGGCAGGCAGTAAGAGAGAGGGAAAAGCAGGCTCCCTTCTGAGCAGAGTACCAGATGCAGGGCTCCATCCCAGGACCCGGAGATCATGACCTGAGCGGAGGTAGAGGTATTAACCCATTGAGCCACCCAAGTGCCCCACACATCTGATATTCTTACGTAAAGTGTTTGACTATTTAGGAGACCAACTAGTTAATGATGAAGATGAGGATGTAAATTTAGAGGTCTTTTGAAACTGAAAAAATAACTGATCTAATTTGTCAGTATCTACAACTAACTTACAATTTTTAACAATGTATTTTTGTTTTATTAAATGGAGGGTGAGAAGGGAAATTTGGTGCTTATTTCTTGCTATAAAAGCAACTTCAAATCTCAGTGGCTTAACAGTATATAATTTTTTTCCCCTTCACTCGCATCATTATTCAATGTCATGAGAAACTCAGTTTGGCAAATATCCTCCAAGTGTTGACCTAGGGACTCACTTTTCATCCTACTCTTGGCACTGCCATAGTAAAGAGCTTGTTGGAGAACACTTGAAGACAGAACAAGGTGTTTTTATGGGCCAAGTCCAGAGATGGCACACATCATTTACAACAATACTACATTAGACAGAACCTAATTATAAGATCCCAATGTAAAGGCAAGTGAAGCTGCCTTTATCATTCCATTTGTTTGAAAAGAAGAAATGGGATAACTAATCTAGCAAAGTTTTTCCAAAGGGCAGGGAAATGGGTGATGTTATTTTTATTACTATTAATTCATACCTTCATATCTAATTCTTGTAAACAGATAAATTCCATGGTATTTTTATTTGAAGACAAATTTTTCTGTTACTAACATAGTTTAGGTGAAGATAAGGGAGAGTGGACAGAAAAAAAAATCACCTGTGACAAACACACTATATTAGAGAATAAGATGTCTTTGTACCTGGTTTGCATGCAATTTTTTGGAATCACAAAGAAATGCTGAGTTCACTGAATAATCACCTTAAGTGAAGAACCATACTACTGTTTCTAATTTATTTATATTTTTTATTATGCTGATATTTTTCAGACTATTTTGTTGGGAAGATATTGAAAATATAAATTCAACTACAGAGTCTTGTTAGTGTAGCAGATAGAAAAAATTTAAGTGAATACTTCCTTTGTTGCAGGCAACAAAGTAATAACCATGGATTCAGAACATATACTATAGTAATTAATAACTCAGTCTTTGGATCCAAGTTGTATGGGTTAAAGTCTCAGTTCCACCACATATGAGCTGGATCAGACAAGGTCCCAGTAGAAAATAGAAACTGGGTAAATGCTAGAAATTGAATAGAGAGGGTCAGAAGACAAATCTCCAGAAATACTCTTTTATAAAAGCCCTAAAAAAACATTGTTAAAGGATGACTACAGAGCAAATGTGCCTTGTAAATTAGATATTATTATTGGGGGGTGGGCAGAAAGGCTCCCTGTGTGGGCCAGCAAATGTGGAATGACCTGGTCTGGAAGCTGGCAGCATAGGTAGTAAAAGAATTCACCCAAGGCAGAACAAAGGAGATAGAAATTTATTGAATGAACTGCAAAGGGAGTGGTGACAGGACAGTGAGAGAGAGACTATCTGCCATAAAGGGGTAGTAGGGGCTCTAGTTAAAGGAGGTAGCTGAGAAAGTTTGGAAACAACATACAGAATTTTCCTTTTTTGGTACCTGTGTCTGGGTATAAGCAGTAACCCATTGGTCAGCTAGGGTTTTTGGACATTTTATGGTGGGTCACCTAATGGGCCCGTTTGTATTCAGCCATGGGGTTGGGATTCACTGCAGGCCCTTCTACCATACTCAGATTTCCATTGTTCAAGTTGGTTGACTAAAAGCAGCTTCTACAGTTATGTAGTGTTCTATAGATATTTGTATAGGTATCTCCCTCAGAACCACCTGCTTACATTTTAGGGAAATTCACCCCTTCTCCTCCCAGAAGACTGTTTTTATTCCAGACAAAAAGTTTCTCTCCTGAGGGGAGATTTGGTTGATATGACAACCACCGTACATAAACTGAGTTTTTGTAATTTCAGGGCTCCTCTCCTGAGGAGCAACCATACTGCATGAACATGATGTTTGGCTTTAATGTGACACCTCATGGGAAACTGGAGAATAGGGAACTGAATCCAAGTTGCTCTGTGAGTAATAGACAGCCTGATCCAAAGATCTTGTTTCCTGTCAGGACTATTTACGGAGGTGGGAAATTAATCAGGGCTTAGGGCACAGCTAACAACCACAGAACACTAACCCTTGACCTGTACAGGCAGAAAGAAGGAGTGGTCATTGTGAAACAGAAAGAAGAGCAGCTGACAGGAGTTTGGGGATTTAAAACAATAACTTGTTATTTCTATTTCACTTCCTTTGTTTTGATCTATTTCATGTGCATCCGTTGACAGATGCAAGTGGAAGCCAGACAGCACATGAATCCATTGACATGGTTAATCAAGTTTAGCTTTCTCAGGCATAGGACATGGTGGAGAAAGGGGGGAGAGTCAATCTGAAAGAACAAATAGAATAAAGCAGTTTCTCCTTAAAGATTTCATGCTTTATGTTTAAAATACTCTTTTCTTGAACACACAAACTTCCAACTATAAAGTATGCCTGAATTTCATGCTCTGTAATTCCCTGTGATTCTTCTCTAATTCCCTTTGATTCTCCTGTTCTAAAATCTCATTCACATCCTGAGTACAACTGAACTGTCATATCTCTCTGTTAATCTTTCTTACCATGTTCAAATTATAATCACTTTCAAGGAAACAAAACTTCTTCATAATTACCGTTCAGTGTATACTTAAGATGATTCTCAATGGGTCATACCCTTGAGTTAGGGTGGAACCTATGAATTGCTTCTAATGAATACAGGATGAATGTTATTCCCTTGAACGAGTTCCAGTATGTAAGACTGGAAAGTATGTGGAAACTGGAGTGGGACTCCCTTGCTGGCTTGGAAAGAGCATACTGCCATATTGTGAAAGGTCCTGTGACAAGGAACCATGGATGGCCTCTAGGAGGTGACTGCGGTTCTATAGCTAGCAGGGAATCCCCCAACAGCTGCAAGAGGACAAATTCTCCCAGCTATTTAAATGAAATTGGAAGCAGATTCTTCCCAGCCAAGCTTCTAGACAGGAACAGAGCCCAGCGGACATCTTGACTGAAGGCTTGTGAGACCTTCAAGAGAGGACCCAGAGGACACTGCATCTGAACTCCTGACCGAATATATTGAAAGATAATAAATGTTCTTGTTTAAGCCTATAAGTGTGTAGTAATTTATTAGAGAATAGGAAGCTAATATCATTTTGTTGTAATACCATTTCTTCAAAGATCCCAGCTTTTCTTAAAAGTTGTCTCAGTACTTTCCTGCCATGTCTCCTATAATTCATTACCATTTAACAGTAAATCTCAACCCTCAGTAATATAATTCTTTCAAGTTAATATACATCCTAGGAAGAAAGTTTATTTTATTAATGTAAACAATATTAATATAAAGTATAAAAACTACCCCCAATTTTATATAGATTTTAAGATAAAATAGAAAGAAAAATATATTTTCTTAAAAACAGATGGCCTTTCACATTGTTGACTTTCTAAAAATGATTGCTTATCTGATATAAACACTAGTCAAATAAATAAGAGGATAAGAAAGTAAAAACACCCTTTCATGCTTAGAAATTATGTATTGCCAAGCACAAAAGGAAGATTGAAGCTCATTCAGATTATTCTTTACTTATTATAGACAATGTAACATTTTCTTTGGAGATTTTCATCTCCAGAACAAAAAGAGGCACTAACTGTATCAATAAATAATCAAATAATTGTCAGGCTACATTTTTTATGTCTTTCACCTTCTGAAGTTAAAGTGCATAAAAATTCAGCAATCTTTTCTCCCTGAGTACAGCTGGAGAACGATTGGAAGTACGGATTTACTGGTCTCCTTTTAAATGTAATTGTATCAGAGCAAGCTCCCTACTATCTTTCCAGACTCTGGCTGCTGTTGTGACAGTCAGTGCTGGCCCTAATCTTATTGTTAATGTCAAAGACCAAGCATGACAGCCCCAGACAAGATAGGCTCCAGTGAATGACAGAGCAATCAGTCTGGAAAAGAACCGGCTCATCCATAAAGGATCAGACGCAGAGAAGTCGCTATCAGCATGTTCACATGTTTGCTTCTTTTCTCATTCTGATGGCAGCTAGATCATTTAACATCGTATCCGTATGTCAAAGATTATTTGAAATTCATGTTATTCTAACACTCTAAACCAAAAGGGATAAAAATGTTGTGTATGTCAGTATTATCAATATATGAAACTCAAAATATCAGTGCATTCTGTGAAAATAATTTTAATATATAGGAATTTATAAACTGCTTTAAAGAATGTCCCTTCACCATTCCAAACTCAATTTTCTACAATGAAATGTTGAACAGTTTTTATTCAGGTTATAAAGGTATATAACCTTCTTTGTATCTTTATGATTTCTATTCCATTTGATAATGATGTATATTTGAAGCAATTAAGTAAATTTACACTTGATGCTTCAAAGACAGGTATGAATTGTCAACCTAGTGTGTTGTGCAGGTCCAGTAATTTTTAAGAACATGAAGAATTCTATGCAGTAATATTTTATCTGTGTGAAATCTTTTATCATATGTCTTTTTAAAAGGTTAACATTTAAGTCTCTTGTTAAAGAAAATTATGTATGTGTTAATATCATGTTTCTAAGTTTCTTCCATAACACGTTTTGAAAAATACATTCTTATTTTAAGAAAGTTTACTATATGTGCCTATAATATAACCAATCACTTTGCAATATTTAATCTCACATAAATTTATCTGGACAAGAAAAACTTGAATGCTCTTCCAACTATTAAAAGAACTCAAATTAAAACCTTATGCAATATAAATATACTACTAATCTTTCATTTTAGAAAATAGGGAAGGAAATACATTCTTTTTTGATAATTTTATGATCGATTTCCAAAGTAGCCAAAGAATGTATTTAGTGTTTGAAAAATATATAACTACTAAAAAACAAAACAAAACAAAACAAATGAGAAAATGACTATCATTTCAAGTTTAAAATAATGGTTAAAGTTGTATTTTTGATCAATTACATTCTGGTGTCCTATTAATAATCAAATCAGAATTTTTAATAATATGAATTTCTCATAACTATATGAGTCAGTAGATTAATGCAATATGGCTTTTTATCAAAAGGTACTTTGATTTCATATCTTATGAATATACATTTATAGAAATTTGAATTTTATTTTTTACATAAATTTTGTTCCTTAAAATAACCATCTATTCTAGCAGTATTGCCAGTAAGAATCAAACATGCAGATTTATCTTTAAATCTTATTTCAGTTATTTGGCCATAATTAATTATAAATCTTTCAGCCAAAGCAACTACAGCATTCTAATTTTTGTTGAACTTGAAAGAAGCCGCTTTGTTGAAGGAGAAAAGCCTACTTGTTAAATGTTAAAATCAGTAAAAGTTAAATAAAGAAATCAATAATTAAAGAAAAAATTTCCAACTGATATTTCTGTCCACAATGGCAGAGAAAGAACATGGCTATAAGTTAGTGTAGGATCAGGGATAATTACTAGACTTAATTCTTTTTCTTTCCTTCAAGATGGGACATATTAGAACATGTTGGATGTTGCTGAAAATGATCCATGTGGGAGAGAGGAATTGATAATGTACAAAAAATAAAGCAAGAACGTTTGAAAACCAGGCTTTAATCAACTGATTTCCATTTAAAACGGGCAGGGATATATCACCCATTTGTGTGAAAGAAACTAGAAAACAAGAGTACAGACATAAGGCATTTTATACATTGGTCCTCAGAAACTGAGTGAGTATCCATTTAATTTATTCTATATTTTTCCTAAAATGTATATGCCAACCATCATCAGCTGCTTTATTGAGAGGAGGAGAGTCCATTAGAAGTTTTCAGGAAAAAAGAGAAAGATAAAATGGTCAACAAAGAAAATGGGAAAACTAAATTAAAATGAAAAATTTATGTTAAGGTTCAGCATCCTGATTATAAAATGAGAAATATCAAGACTACTCTGTTTTCTCCAGCTTCAAAATTTAGTTCTTTCAGTTCAGGATGACAGCCTGAGGACACTTGGGGCTTAACTTGGATTTGTTATCACTAAGTAAGATAATAAATAAAAAAGTGGATATGGCATATAGGAATATTTAAAAGTGAGATCACATGAGTTATTATAAAAATATACAAAGTCTGAGGGTTAAGAAAGTCAAAAAGTAAAAAACTAAAATAAAATAAAATTTAAACTGAGCATATGAAGCAGCGATGGACCAAGAAATGGCAACACAGTTAATAGACTGGATGAATCAATATCTCAAAGAATTACAGAAATGGACAGAATCAGAGCAGTGTAAATGGTCATGTAAATGATACCACTAGAGTGAGCGATTTCTGAAATTGATAGATTGGAACTGGTAGTTTTTTAATGAGAAGCAAAGTGTATCTCATAGAAAGGGATATCTGTGGGAAGAGATAAAACTATTCTAAGAGCACTAATAGTGATAGAAAGAGAGACAGAGAAGAGGACAATGACATGATGTTAAATTCATCAGTGAAAGGGAAATAGTATTCTGGATTTCAGTAGACATTAGATACGACATGGGAGAGTTTGTTGTGTAAGCTATTGGTAAGAGCTAAAACCTAACTGGTCTTAAAAGTAAAAACAGTACAAATGACTAAAAGCAGACTTCTATGCTTCTCAGTATGCGTGATATATACACAGTTGCAAAAGGACGACAGCAATTAATGGAAAGGTATTGAGTGGAGCAGTCACTTTTTGTTCCCCCACACTATCTCCTTCCTCCCTGCTCGTCTCTGACACCAACAACTCTGATGGACTATTTTGTGTACAGAAATAGATCGAATCTCAGATACCCTTCATGACTCTAATCTTCCTACTTTTCTTCCTTAGGGCTTTTCTCTGAAGTGTGGGGCAATTAACACCTCCTGCAACAACCTTCAAGCAATGGGGAATGGGAGCTGATGCACAAGTGCTGGGAAAACAAATGACAGAACCTCTTGTCCTTCAGACAATCTGCTCTAGGCTCAGAGGTGAGTGGAGTCCCAGTAGCCTGAAGTAGTAACTTGAGAAGCCAAAAATCTTTCCAGGCTGTCCTATATTCATTGTCTCATACTCCTTATTCCTATTCTTTCTGCTTCCACCGATCACCTCCAAATAATCTAGCCATACCCAATTTCTTCTCACAGACTTTACTTTCAGACACTGAAATTTACACACACAAAAGGTGCATATTTAAGTAAATGATATAAGAAAGTAATGGTGAAAAGACCATTCAAAGCAGGAGATATAATAGATTCCTTCTAGAGTACCATGTTTCCCTGTCATGCAAGTCCCTAACACAGGGATCTACTACCACTTGATACGGGTGACAAACCTGTCCAGTCCTTTAAAGATTTGTTTTGAATTTTCAAGTTGTTTCTATAAACCTCCCTGGAACTTCTTGTCTTTTGGGGAAAGTCTGCCTACATGCCTTGCTTTTGTACTGTGTTGCAAGTAACCTGGAAAAAACCCTACGTTGCTGAGTGTTGATTACAATGAAGAACTGAAATCCAATTTTCCAGGTGCAACATCTCTACCAATTGTAATCCCTGTCTTGAACTTGTCCAGAAATGTAATCCCCAAATATGAGAAAAAGGAGGCTACAAGCCTTTAGAGGGGTGTTTTGAGAGGCGATAATACAGAGCATTATTTGGGCACCTGGGTGGCTCAGTGGGTTAGGCCTCTGCCTTCGGCTCAGGTCATGATCTCAGGGTTCTGGGATCGAGTCCCACATCAGGCTCTCTGCTCATGGAGAGCCTGCTTCCTCCTCTCTCTCTCTCTCTCTGCCTACTTGTGATCTCTCTCTGTCAAATAAATAAATAAAATCTTAAAAAAAAAAAAAAATACAGAGCATTATTTGATCAAGCTACCAAATAAGCATCGCCAGACTTAACAACCTAAAATAATATTTCCTAATGTAATAAAGTGCAGGAAAATAAATCAACTGGATGAATGTAAAAGAAAACTTTAAATTTAAACTGCCCATCTTTTAGATCAATGCTATTGCAGACAGTGTCATCCTTGCCAGATGGGATGTGTTTGGTCTGCTGTTTTCAGTGGCACAGCAAGGGCAGAGGAGTGGATTGTTGGGAAAGACACTGAATGTGCAGCCTGTTGACCCTTGCAAGAGTGTGTGGTGGTAAAAATGTTTTGGGCCTGGAATATTTCCTTCCATAAAGAGAAAGAGCCCATAGAGCCTGTGCTAAGCATATTACCTTATTTGGCAATATTTTTCCCCACTCTGTATTTGATATGTACTTTTTTTTTTAATATTTTATTTATTTATTTGACAGGCAGAGATCGCAAGTAGGCAGAGAGGCAGAGAGGAGGAAGCAGGGTCCCCGCTGAGCAGAGAGCCCAATGCGGGGCTTGATCCCAGGACCCTGGGATCATGACCCGAGCCGAAGGCAGAGGCTTAACCCACTGAGCCACCCAGGTGCCCCTTGTCTGCTTAAGTGTGAACCTCATCTAGCACTTGACCAACTCCACTGCTATATCTCTTTCCAGAAGGGCAGGAATAGGGTCCTTGGCCTGCAGCAAGTATTCCAGCAAACCCTTTTCCCTGCAGCAGCTGCAAGGCAAGACCATTGTCATGGGGAACCCACGCTCACTATTGAACCTGATCTTATGTTGTCTTTAGTCTCTGTGAGCAAAGCCTGGTTCCATCCAGCTTCTGTGTAAGTTGTGTCTTGGCCACCCCAATACCTGTAGTGTATTCAGTGTATTAACATTCAGGGACTGCTGTCCTTTATGGCAAGCACTATGATGCTCTTTGCTACCGTCAGTCTTCACAGCAGGACTCTTCCCTTGGAGGTGGTAATGGGTGTCACTTGCTCAATAATTCACTATTATTACTTATTTTGTTATAATATATATTTTATTATTAAACATGGGAATTAATTTATCCTTTGTTTAATGTTTGTTTTACTTAAAATTGATGGCCTACATATATGTTCAAACCAATTAAGGAGTACATTAATGCAAATAGCTGAGGAAATGAATACTTCCCAGGAGTAACATTAGATATATAGCAGCTTGACACAGTTAATAATACTTTTTTAAAAGTGGGCAATGGCACTGTTCTGATAACCAGCTCATTTATATCCCCCTTGGGGGTGAAATTTCTCTTGATCTCATAAAATTTTAACATGGTCCACCTTCCAGACAACAATCTGCAAAATCTTTTATTTTCTATTCTAATTCTGCTCTTAAGAAAAGTTGAAATCTCCTGGGAAATGTATTTTTTCTCTTTGATTCTTTATTTTCCTGCTCTGGCTCATGCACAAGGATTATTCAAACCCTTATTTCTGCTACAGCTTCAAGAAAGAGTTCACCTGTTTTAATAGAGGGACGGGAAGCTTCGTTACTCATTATTCTGTTAACCAAATTCTTCTCCAGGACCCCTGAATAGCGAATCTCCCTTTATTTTTTATTCATATTAGACTTTGTCACCTTTTATTCAAAATGCTCTTGGTTCTATTCTTCTCTTTATTACTTATAATGTTTAAAGTAGACTTTTAGGAATAATTGCATTCAAAATAACACCCAAATTTAGTTAAAAGTTGTATAATTTAAATTATTGACTCAGAAGCAATTCTTCCCAAATCACATCTCATAAAATAAATGAAAACAAGATAAAACAATCATTAAGAGTAAATCCAACAACAATCACAGAGAAATATAATTAATTTCTCGAATAATATAATTTTGTGCTGATATGTTTATATAAATGAAACATATATTTTCTAGTACTCTTAAGCACAAAAGAAGGCAATATTATATTGATTAATCTCATTTTTAACAGAAAAGCAGGTTGAATCATACAGTCTTCTTTCAAATTCACTATATACAAATCAAAATAAATAAAATATATATAATTGGAAATTTAAGAATAGAATTTTGCTGCCTAACAAAATGTAGATTTTCCTCTACCTAGATTCAGGATTTGTCCTTTTTCAAGCCAGTGTTTAGTTTTGGCCTTGTGACTGCAGCCCAGCTCAGGGCATCTAAGAGGTGCAATATGTCACTTCCACCTTGGGTCAGGGTTACCACTTGCAATCTCTCTCTTCTATACTCTTTTACCTTCTGATGGTTACATGACTCTTCCCAGTGCAACTCTGGCACATTTACGAATTCCTAGATCAAACCCTCTTAGCCCTTGAGTAGGAATACCAACACTGGGCTATTACAAAATTTGGAAATAAACTATTTGTATTAAACCACAGAAAGGCATATGCTAATTTATTATAGCAGATACCAAAATCTTAATTAACACAATGTATCCATGTAATGTTAGATAATAGTGAACTGAAAAATGGAAATTCATGTTTCTCTTTCTTATGAATTCACCTGGATAAAATTTACGCTTTAAGACAATCAATTATACACCTACATAATTTGACAATATTCTGTTACCTTCTTTTAAATTGATGATATTAGCCAATCTGATATTTTGTCCCCATACAATGAATAAACCTTAGAGAATATTGTTTTGTTTTCTCCATTTTTATGGTTTAAGTCATTAATAAAAAGCCCTGTCCTCCAAAATAACATTTTATATTTTTCCCAATTTTCCTCTCCCTTTCAGCATCATATAATCATCTACAATAAATGATGGGAAGACTGGAAGAATAGAAGAAACATAATGAAGAGAAACAGAATAAATAAGCTTGTCAGTACAAATTCACAGCCAATTTTTAACAGAGATGCTGTGCCTTCCTGTGGTGATTTATGACCATATAATGAATAAATTCAAAAAGGTGTATTTGTTACCATTTTAAGCTTAGATCCCTTCCTCTCATCCGGAAAAATACCAAAGTTCTATAGATATAAAATAAGGAACCTGAGCATATTCTAAAAAAATAAGAGAGGGTAGCTTACTGCAGTATGGTTTCTTTTAATTGATAGGCGGTCTGCACAGGCAAACATTTGCTTAATCCCAGAGCAGCTGGGTCTACAGACTCCTGATGCTTGGGTGTGAAGGGATCCTGGAAGGCTTCTATCCTAAGAGTTGGAACCTATAAGTTCCCCCAAATTTTCTAGCAAACATATGTAGATAAAGGCAAAAGTGCAATAAAATAAATATATTCTGAGAAACATATCAATATATTCACGTTAATAAAAATGTTTAATTCTTGCTGATAGGAGTTTGCTATACTAAAACTCCTGGGCTGCCTTTCAGCTTTTTAAAGTTTATGACCTTGACTTGATACTTCCTTCCTTTGAACCACATTTTCTCATCATAAAAGAGAGAAATGGAAGTTAGCTTTTAGGTTTAAAGGAAGGGTTAAATAAGGCAGAACAATTCTCAGATGTTCAGTAGGTATGATAGTTACTGACCGTGGGATTATGAATAATAATAGTGATAGTGGTGGTAGTAGAGTAAGAATAACTGTTGTTTGTTTTCTTTTTCAATTTTTGCTTTGTCATATGGGTATCTTACAAATATGCTTCTTAGATAAATTACATAATTCACATTTCACTTAGAATCAGATGCCCAAATGGTTTTAAAAATTCTAAGCAAAAATAGTCTTAACATTTATGAAAATAGATTTTAGTGAACTGATTCCTATTTGTTAGTTCAAAAAAGCAGATTAGTAGATGGTGATGAGCTATATTTGCCTTAATGGCATCCGGCAAGCAGTTTTAATTTTCGATCTCCAAAATGTGCTAGATTGTAACTTCAAAGACTAAGATAAATCCAAATATTTTAAACAAACTCGGTCAGGCAAAATCAAATACCTTGTTTCTAATTCAAATTAATTTTGCTATATACTTCTTTTTAATGACAAAAACCAATGCTGTACATAACCAGTATATAACATTTTATTTAAAATCTCTTGATTTATCATTCAAGATGCTTACTACTGAAGGAAAAATACATGTCACACATAAATATTTTTGTGATTTTTTTTCCAAAAGACTAAATCATTTAGACTCTGTAAATTATACAATAGTACTTTTTGAATAATTTAATGTATGTAGAAATCTATTACAAAAAATTCATGATATGTGCATATTAAGCAAACAAGTTATCTGCCACATATAAATATCATATGAGAAAACACTCTGAAGACTAAAGACTAATACAAACTTTTCTATGTAATGTTTTGAGATATAAATAATGAAATACAGTTTCCCATCTATAACTGTAAAACTGAAAACATTTTTGCTGATATTCATTTCCAGTCTCATTAATTTATTTTATGCTTTATTTGACATTTGTTGTATTCTGAGCCTAAGAACTTTTAGTGTGGAGTAATAATGCATGGGGATATTTTTCTCCTGATATATGGTTCTTGAGGTATTACTAATTTCTGTCCTTGTATCTTAAGCAAGAAAGTTGGAAGGCAAAGATATTTCTGTCCTAATTATATTAATGCAAGTAAAAAAAAAAAAAAGATTATCATAGTTCCTTATAATTAATGAAAAAAAACAGTTACCAAGTTCCAAAGAACACAAAGCAATTTCGATTCAGATATACAGGTTAATATTTAATTTGTTTTTTCACTTATAAGTTCAAATTTTTCCATTTCGTTGTAATGTCTGTTTCCTGCCCACCAATGAACAATAATTTTTAAGAAGGTCAGCACCCCATTATAGTAACCAGTCTTCTGAAATACTGAAATTATATTGTTTATGTTAATTTAAAAAAATCCATCTCACTTTTAGTTGAGAAAAGGCTGTGCTCATATACACATATGAATAGGATAGGATATATTAATTTACTAAAGAAATCTTTATTTTTTTTGAAGGAAAGGGTTATTCATGGAAAAACGATTTAATCTACATGACTAATAACTTTAATTGATGTTTTCAGAGAAACAGTAGTCATTCAACTTTTCATTTTTTTTTTCATCCAGAATTTACTGAACACTTCCTTGAGTTTGGCATTGTTGGAGATGTTATTGATGTAGCAATTAATAAAACAGACATGGTTCATTCTCTTATGTAATTATAATTTGGTAAGGGTAGAAAGAAAACAAATAAGTAATCCAATAAGCAAGAAAGACAATCTCAAATGACAATAAATGCCATGAACCAACAGAGTATGGGGTGACAGAACTAGGCTACTCTACTGAGGTAACTTAGACAAATCGACTCTAGGGAGATTGTGTTTCATTTGAAACTTTAATGATGAAAAGGACAAAACCACATAATGATACAGAGATATGATGTGATGTGATGTGATATGATTTGATGTGATGTGATGAGGAGAGGGTAGTTTTAAAAAAGTATTTAAAACAAACTTTAACCTACATTCCAATTCTAAACTCTGTGTTTATGCATAAAATCTAGGAGGTCTGTGACATTTTCCAAAACTTTAAGCATTAATGTGTATGAGAGAGAAGAAAGCAGAGAGATAGATACAGAGACAGAGAAAGGAAATAAATGATTGAGGGAGGGAAGGAAGAAGCAGGAGAGAGCACAGAGACTCGTGTATATAAACTTACATTGTAGTAGATCTGTACCTGCCTTGATCCAATTCTCAGTGATCCAAGACCCAATTTGGTTTAAGGTATTATAATAAATTATTTCCAACCAATATTTTCCAAAATGAGATGAGTGACAAAAAACTATCAAAGCTGGAGCTATCCTATTATTTTTTTATTAGTTTATATAGTTTGATAGCCTAATTTGTTAAATTTGTTAATTTGATAAAATAGTTAACATATTAATAGTTTAATTTGATAATGAATGTTTTTGACACAAACATGTTAAGATTATCATTTACTTTGTACTCTTTGTTACGCTTTTCTTTCCTTTTTTTTCCCCTGTCGGGAATTACTGTTTGCTTTGACAGAGAACTGGGAAAGGCAAAGAGGTGATAGCGCTTGGAGAATTTAAGCGTGCCATCTGTTTGGATGAGGATGCAAATAATCACAAACATTGGGGGCTTCAACACTCCAGGCAAAACTGAATTCACATTTGTTTTCTTTTTGAAAAATAACAGTTTGTATGTTTGTTTGTATTCTTTTATAATTAGTTAACCTAGTAACATTTTTAATACAAAATGAAGTTATTCTATACTAATGAAAGGCGCACTGCCACAGTAAATACACACAAATATATTAGATAACTATTTTCCTTAAGATATCTGAAAATTTGTTCATCTATATCTGGAAAAAAGTGCCAAAGTGATAAACTGCCAAGTTGAGCGACTTAATTAAGGAAAATTTATACCAATTTAATTGCTTCTGATCTCATATTATTTTATCTTAATTAATTACCTCTGCTTTGGGCAAAATAAAGAGAAGTAAAATGAGTGGAAAAAATTAATCAAATTCCAGTCAAGTTACTTGCTTGTTGCTCTCGTAAAATATATTTGGGAGAGGAAAATGAATCCTTTGGCTAGGTTCAATTTTGAAATTATGTTTCAATTACTCATGCCATTCTTTACTCCATTTTTATAAATGATCAAGTTTAAATCATTTTTAGAGGGTGGATGCTATGAGGCCAAGTTCTGCCATTATGAGGCCAAGTTCTGTCATTTTTCTTAAGGTTATAAAGAAGGGACTTTCAGGAAAATCTTCACAAATTTTAGTAAGGGCCTTAATCTATTTTCCACCCAAACTGACTACTGTAAATTTAACTATTTTTCCCTCTATTTTCTTGATCAAGTGATGATGTAATCAGAAAGGAAACCAATATTAGTAATGTGTATTATGGATAATTAACACCAGGTTATGATCATTACATATGTTTTAATAGTGTCTAACAAGTTTCATCTAACTCAAAATTTCCTATGTGAGATGAGTACAACTATGACATGAACTGTCTATAATTAGTTATATAGTTCATATGACAATAAGACTGCACAGTCTGAATCTAACAATGTTAGAGGCTTCCGTGGACAACAGTAACTTAACATGGGAGGAAATGTAAAACTAAAATGAAGGAATTCTTTCCTGGGTAATGAATGATCTATTTACTGAATTTATGATCTCAGAAGATCTTTCTCAAGAAGAAAAAAAAAAGTTAGATCAACTTGTTTAATCAACAATCCCAAAGAATTACATATTGCTGTCTGTGAAGCAGATGGCTTTCCTGCTGCCTGCCCTGCTGCTTATGCCTGCCACCTTTCCCTCTAGCAGCTGTGGTTACTAGAAAAAAAATTTTTTTTCCTTTATTGCCTACATGATGTGTCCATAACTTCAGTCAGACATTTAAAAAGTTACAGTTTGGAACCCATAAGAGGAAGTGAGAAATAGAAGCAATTCCCATTAGTAAAGTTTCTGAAATTTCCATAGACAACTTAAATTTGGAAAAGAAATCAGAATTTCTTTAGTCTCTTTAACCTCATTCCTCTCACTTCTCTCCTTCCCAGAATGTTTCTAACACAGGCAGAGTTCTCTATTGTTGTTTTATTTATTAATCTTTTTTCCAATGAAAAACAACTTAGGGAGTTAGTAAGTACAAGAGAATACAGAAGGATCATGAATAGTTGTGTATCAATGTTCCTGTAGATATTTATTTTTATGATACATTAATCATCCATTCTAGCTATATTCCAACCACTTCATTAAATTTTATATCTTGCATGTTATTAAATAAATCAAGTAGTTTTTGATTAGAAGACTAAGACATTGGAAATTTCTGTTCTACTGTCATTGAAAAAAATTCCATTCTAAAATCTTGATATGACTCAGTAGAATCCCAATTTAGATTTAATACCAAAAATATGTATATTTGACTTTTCAACATTTCCCCCCGTATGCCAATGGCTAGCTTTTATGATTATAAAACTTCTCTGTAGGTCTTCTTTTTTTTATTTAATTTTTTTTCAGTGTTCCAATATTCATTGTTTATGCACCACACCCAGTGCTCCATGAAATACATGCCCTCCATAATACCCACCACTAGGCTCACCCAACCTCTTACCGCCCTCTCCTCCAAAACCCTCAGTTTTTTCCTCAGACTCCACAGTCTCTCATGGTTTGTCTCCCCCTCTGATTTCCCCCAACTCACTTCTCCTCAACTCTTGAGGCAAATATATAAAACCCTATAGGTTTTATAGTTATAAGTAATACATATCTTGTTTTTAGTCTCTGAAACTTGCCTTAAGATTCATATTAAAACAATTAAGAGAATACTTGTTTTGATCTGAAATACTGATATTTAGCCTACAAAGTACAGAAATCTTAAATATTTATCATAATTTACATATATATGTATATATATATATACATTTCCTTCGGTAAAAATATATCCTTCAGTATACACACACACACACACAGACACACACACACACACACACACACACATATATATCTATATCCTTCAATATAAATTCAGTATTGAACAAGGAAAATATATATATGTTTTATATGTAGCCCACATTCAAGACCAAAAGAAATAAGTGAGTTCCCTAGGAGCTGAATTGCAAAAGAAATTTAAAGCCATAACAGTGAACAAGAGTTGAAATAGCTATTATCTTGGCATGTCCTTATAGCTTCATTAATGAGAGCATTGATGAGAGGACAAAAAAATGCACTCCTTAGCCAGCAAAGACAGCTATTCCAGGACATATAAACTCAAAAATTACTAATGGAAAAAACAACATACTCGAAGAAACAACCATAAACCAATAATCAAGGGGAATAATTTTGGAAGAACACTGTCAATTACATATAGAGGGAGGGAAAAACAAAACAAAAACAAAAACAAAACTATTAAGTAAGGCACCTGGAGGCCTGTGAAATAAAGAAATGAGAAATATGACAGATTTATTATCTTAAAAGAAAATGATGGAGAATATTCTAGAATTGAAAAGACATTCAGACTGATAAGTAATTGCAAACAAGACAAAAAAGGAATAGTTAAAATGCTGAATATTAAGAACAAAAACTAAAATTATATCTATCCATAGAGAAAAGTCATAAAGCAGATTTGTCCATGTAATAACAAGAAATGGACTGATAAGAAATTTCCAGTTAGTAGCAATAGATGACAGTAATCAAAGCACAGGGAGAAATACTGATCAATCTAGAATACTTCACCCAGCTGATCTTATTAAAGATGTTTTTGAGGGGCGCCTGGGTGGCTCAGTGGGTTAAGCCGCTGCCTTCGGATCAGGTCATGATCTCAAGGTCCTGGGATCAAGTCCCGCATCGGGCTCTCTGCTCAGCAGGGAGCCTGCTTCCCTCTCTCTCTCTCTCTCTCTGGCTGCCTCTCCATCTACTTGTGATTTCTCTCTGTCAAATTAATAAATTAAAAAAAATCTTAAAAAAAAAAAAAAAGATGTTTTTGATGAATTACCACAGGAAATCCAGGAAGGAGAAAATTAAACCCAGAAAGAAGAAAGATACAAGGATGAACACAGTAATTGGCAAACTTATATAGAAAAATAAAACGGTAATTAACATAAAAAACTGAATGGGTAGAAAATAAGATTTAACTAAAAGTCTGGATTTTAATATGTGAACAAAATAGAAGAAGGTTCAAACTAAAGTTAAAATATTCTGAATTTGTAGTTAAATTTCAAAAATAACAAATAAAGTTAGAATTTGATAATATATGAAATATGTTTAATAAAAAATAGAACCAGCCTAGAAATACTAAAACATTATGAATAATTACTAAATTAGCAGAGGAATAAAAAGAGTGAAGAAAAGACACATTAAGCAGGTAAGGGGAAATATATTTGAATATTTGAAATGCATTCTAAAAAGAAGATATTAAATGCAATAGAAGCAATATATGTAAATATTCAGTAAATGTGAGCCAAATAAAAAGTAGGTTCAATCTCACAAAAATGTGTAGAAAAAGTTTAAGTTTATGTACCTTTCAAAACATATCCCCGAGATATGATGATAATAGGGTTTGAAACTCAAGGAATAGAAAAAGACTTAACTTGTAAAGAAAACAAAAATAAAAGGTGATGTAGCAATGATATTGGACAATATAAAGTTTAGGGAGTGTTCTAGCAAATATATAAAAGCAGTAAAATATACACTGGATAAAATTGATTTAAATTAGATTAACAATGCTACAATCATGTTTGGAAGTATTTATCAAAACTCTTTAATAAACTGATTAAGAATTAATAATAATGACAGCTAAGATGTTTTGAGTTCTTATTATGTAATGACTATAATATTCCTTTACATTCCTTATTTAATTGAATTCTCTTTGGATAAGGAAATATTTTTATCCTCATTTTAAGGATAACATAAGTATTAAACAGAGATATTTAGCAATTTAACTAAAATAAAACAGCTGATAAACCTAGTATTGAGTAAGGGACAGGTGGGGCTAGGTAGGGAGAGATAGATAGGGGGCTATGTGATTAGGCCTACAGAAATCCCAAAAATGTGGAAGTGTGGGGAAACCAGAGATAAGGGAACAAATGTGACCACCCTTCCAAGGCACATGGGGTGGGTGTCTTTTTTATGATAATCTCCTGTGACCAATAAAGAATAACCAGGCCCTAAAAAGGAAAGAAGCCATTGAAGCTATCTATTATCACTAGTCCTTGCTCAATGGTGATATCAACAGAGATGTTAAAAGGATTTAAGTTCCCTGGTTAGCTTTCTATAAAAGACCAACCCTAAAAGCCTTCAGTGGCAAAGAAATCCTCTCACTCTTGAGAGCTCTTCTGTATCTTCACTTAATAAACTTCTATCACTTTGTTCACTCTCCTTTGTCCACAAGATTCATTCTTTTGCTCTGTGAGACAAGAAGCTAGCTCTCCCTCTTCGGTATCTATAATAGTGTAATTCTAAAGTTACTACTTTAGAACTTCATAAATACTTCTAGAACTTACTAAAATAAGGTTACCTCTATTGAAAAACCCAAGGAAAAATTATGAAAAGCATTTCATAACTCCAACATACATTTTTTTAAAAATCATGTTTTTACAAATGATCAGATGAAGAAAAATTTGAATAAACAACAAAGCAGAAAAGTTTTACTTTCTCTTATGGAAATGAAGTATCGTTTGAAAACAATTATAAAAATCCACAACCAGAAGCAAAAGAAAACAAACCAAGAAACAAAACACACACATATATTTGGACAGTATCTAACAGAAAATAATAGAAGTTAAATAATATTTAAACTTATATAATATTCAAATTGAAAGAAAAGGAAAACACCATGAACAAAACAAAATCTAGATATTTTTAGAGAAAAAAATGTACATCCTTTGATACATGTATTTTTAAAAAGTTAAGAAAGAGATATATGAGTTAAACATTGAAATTTCAAAACTAAAAACAAAATTTAAATGAGACCAAGTACTCTATGCACCCATAAAATGGCACGGGGTTGCAGATTGGATAAAATGACAGGACCCATCCATATGTTGTCTATAAGAGACCCATTTTGAATCTAAGAATACATGCAGACTGAAAGTGAAGGGATGGCATCTTTCATGCCAATGGGCCTCAAAAGAAGGCTGGCATAGCAATTCTCATATCAGATAAATTAGATTTTAAACTAAAGACTGCAGTCAGAGATACAGAAGGACACTACAGCATTCTTAAAGGGTCTATCCACCAAAAAGATCTAACAATTGTAAATATTTATGCCCCCAATATGGGAGGAGCCAATTACATAAGACAGCTGTTAATCAAGATAAAGAGTCATATTGATATGAATATGCTAATAACAATAATCATAATGGGACATGCCACTCTCAGTAATAGACAGATCATCCAAGCAGAAAATCAATAAAGAAATAAGAGCATTGAATGACACATTGGACCAGATGGACCTCATAGAGATATATATAGAACATTCCATCCTAAAACAACAGAATACTCATTCTTCTTGAATGCACATGGAACCTTCTCCAGAATAGACCACATGCTGGGTCACAAATCAGGGCTCAGCTGATACCAAAACACTGAGATTATTCCCTGCATATTCTCAGACCACAATGCTTTGAAACTGGAGCTCAACCACAAGAAAAAGTTAGGAAGGAATTCAAACACCTGGAAGCTAAAGACCACCTTGCTTAAGAATGCTTGGATCAGCCAGGAAATCAAAGAAGAACTTAAAAAATTCATGGAAACCAATGAGAATGAAGACACCTCAGTTCAAAACCTATGGGATACAGCAAAGGCGGTCCTAAGAGGGAAATACATAGCCATCCAAGCCTCCCTCAAAAAAATTGAAAAATCCAGAGACCAAGGATTCTAGAAGGAAACAAATATGTGGGTTTTTTTTTTTTTAAGTAGAAATTAGTGAAATTGAAAAAAGAAATAATAAAAATGAAAAACAATATTTTGGAGAAGTTAGATCATTTCTTTTGTAGAATATTTTATATTCTGGATTTTGACTGAATTGTCATAAAGTTATTCTTAATTTATTGCTCTACTTCCTATAACTTCTGTATCCATCGGGGTTCTGGAAGCAAAACAGAACCTGTGGAAGAGAGACTGAGAACAGAGGGACAGAAACAGAGACAGACAGAGTAACAATGAGGACAGGGAGAGAAAGGAAGACATTTCCTTAGGTTTGTTCTTAAGGGTTTTCCCCTGACTCCGTTTGAGGCCCATCCGTCCAGATTATCAGTGATAATCTTCTTTGTTTACAGTCAGTTGACTGTAGATAATAACTGCATTTACAACATACCTTCACAGAAATACTTAGTATTTAACTGAATTACTGGGAACTCTAGATTAGTTATATTAACAAGTGAAACTAATCTTTACAGTTTATGCTTGCTTTATCAACTTGGCACTCATACACATTTCTTTAAACCACACTTAATCTTCAAATAAAAACTGAGTCATACTTCTACCTAATGTGATGCAAAGATCCTTTGTACAACTAACGATATGCTAATCCTTTATATAGAAAAAGAGGCAAAATCCTTGGCTACTATTTACTCTTCTTGATACTCTGACAGTATCATGCTTTGAAGTTAACTCTGATTAACCTATCTCATGTTAGATGATAAGGGGATAGAAGAAAACAAAAATATTTGCTTAATATATGTATATATTCATATACACACAAACATGCAAACAAATTTGTAAAGAAAAAGAGGAAAATGCTTATAGTGATTAAAGTCTTCATTTCTGCAACTGATCACATGGTTGTAGTTGGTGTTTATAACAGTCTTCCTCTACTACTCACTCCATATACCCACTCTACCCAGCAAACCTCAGCTGTGGTTCTTTACTTTGTGAGCACACCCTAACCTTCATTAGTTGTCCTGTTTCAATTGGATTGTAGTTTTCCACTGACTTTAATCAAAGGTCATGGTATACTATAAGGTGTCTCTTATATTCCAGGCATAATCCTTCCATCTATAGTGTAGTGGCAGCTCAGCTTTCCCTTCATAAACAAGATCATTCACCCCAGCCAATACAATAACTCCTTTGTTTGCCTGTAAATTCAAAAGGGCTATGAGGAAGCAGATGGACGGCAGTCTTAATTCAGTTTAATAGAATCATTGTTGTATTTTCTGGTAGTAGCATCCTTCTCTTTGGAACTAAGACCTCGAGATCAACAGAGCATAAGTTCCCAGGGACACGGTATAAAATTTTTTCCAGAAAAATTTTCATCTCTTTCCTTACCTCTTTTCCACATGTTGGCATACAACATCCAGACTTCATAGGTGATATGAGGATCACAGAAGTTTGGGCTAGTATTGAAAAATGGTGAAAATATGTGCCAGCCGATGAGTTTATCTTTACACTTCACTCCTTTAATATTAGTTCTCAAAATATTCAGGACAGATCAATGACTACCAAGAGCAATGTCTTTTTCAAATGTAGCTTCTCTTAAAGAAATGAAAGTTAAATTGTGAGCTTGAATAATCAGCTTTGATGTAGCAGTAGACAAGATTCTGTGGCGCCTGGGATCTTTGCCCAGGAACTAACTCATGTATTCACTCACCTGAGAATCACTTGAAGTGAATCAGACTAGGGCCTGCCTTTCTGTTTTCCTCTGAGATCCTTAACAAAAAACAAAACAAAACAAAACAAAACAAACAGCTAATGTCTTTACTATGATATGCACTCCAAGACTAAAATAATAAAATAGCTTCAAATAAAAATATACAAATAATCACCAGTATATGCTGTCTAAACAGAAATTGTCAGAGCAGATAGACTAAAAATAAAGATGTTAAATATATTTAAGAAAATTAGAGTAATTATGAGCAATGTGTTATGAAATAGTAAATGATAAAAATAATATAAAGTATCACTTGTGAAAAAAATAACATATAAATTGAGAAAGAAATAGATGTGATAAATAACACCATAGATAAAGATGTAGAATGAGTCACTGAGGTGGAAGCTCCAGTTACACAAGGCAGAATAAAAAAAAATCATGAGAATTATATTTTGTAAGATTAATAAAAGAGTAAGACAAAAGGAAAGACTCTACTATTAGAATATCCAAAGTTATACGTTTTTTTAAAATGGAGGGACATGGAATTTGATATTAAAGAAGCAAAAAAGAATGTTCTTATTTATATGTAAAATATCTGCTCTAAATATGATAAAATAAAGTTTTAAAGCTTTTTTTTTTTTTAGATTTTTATTTATTTATTTGACAGAGAGAGATCACAAGTAGGCAGAGAGGCAGGCAGAGAGAGAGGGTGGAAGCAGGCTCACCACTGAGCATAGAGCCCATTGTGGGGCTCAATCCCAGGACCCAGGGATCATGAACTGAGCTGAAGGCAGCAGCTTTAACCCACTGAGCCACCCAGGCACCCTGATAAAATAAAGTTTTAAAAAACAAATTATAATAAGAATTTTTGGATTCTTCCAGAGAAAAAGAAGTGGACATACCAAAAAAAAAAGTGTGATTAGATGCACTTTAAAATTTAGATAACGATAAAGAAAAAGGGCATAATAATTTCACTCTTAAAGGAAAATAATTAGAAATTATTAGAATTTTTATCTCATTATATTTTATTTAAGTAATATAAGTATTTTCAGAGATGTATGAACATTGTTGTGCTAAGCAAAGTCCTACACTGAAATAAAAAATAAGAAGGCATTATCTCTAAAAATGCATCACATAAATCTATCAATGTTAAGGTAAAGTGGCTGCACAATGAAGAGGAGGTCAGAGATATGTGTTTGCTAAAAGACTGGTCTGATACACATACAACATATGATAATATATATGATTATAAATAAGTTATGAAGATCAGATAAAAATAATGACATAGGTTCTTAATTTAAGGATTTAACTTTAAAACAAGTATGTATATATTCTACAAGTGCAGAAGATAACATAGCTGAAAGCAGGAAAGGAGGAAAAAAGAAATATCAAAGACAAGACAAGATGATATAATACAGTAGATTTAAAAAATAATAAAACTGAAAATATAACTGCTAATAAAAATAGGTGGTGCATTGTATAAATGGGTTGAACTCCCAAGTCCCAATCACAAATGGCATCACATAACATGCAGAATAAAATAGCAAACAAATTAAAAATAGATCTTAATATTCAAAATAAGTTTATTTTAAAAAATGTGTGAAAAATTCATGAACTAAAAAAATCTTGGGAATCAATACTAACATCTGATATATGAAAACATAATTGGAAGCAAAAATAAAGGTATATAAAAAAGTCATATTGTGGTAAAATAAAGAATAAGAAAAGAATATCTAACCATCATATATCTGTAGGTAACTAAAAATACATGAAAAACATAAGTGAATAAATTACCAAAATTAAAGAAATATTGTATCAACATCTGTAGCAGAATATTTTAGTTTGCCAAACTCAGAAACTAATAGATTCACTGACAAAAACTAATGAGTAGTGATATTAAAATACTAAACAATATACTTTTAAAACTAGAAAGGTAACGTTATAAACTGAAATAAATATCCAACAAAGAATATTTTCTTCTTAAGCACTGTGGGGAAATATAACTAAAACCATAATCTTCTCTCAAACAGAAATCCTCTTCACAAAGGTAACAGAGAAAGAGAAAGTTTTTATTACAAATAAGCACTAAAGCAGAATGTGATATGTATCATAGGTAATCCTCCAAAAGACTGCAAAGACAGAAAGAAATCTCACCCTTTTATATAAGTCAAGCAGATATAATCCATTACTGACACATTTCTAGATAAAAAATAACTAGTTCTCAAGCAATAGGATTTGACACCACCATTTCTCACACCTAAAATTTATTTCATAATTGGGGCAACCACCTATGGTAGTTAATTGGCTTTATCCAAAGGAGGAACAAATTTCACAGTTGTTGATGACAGGAAGTATTTTTCCAGTTTGGAGTTAGGTGCCCACCAAGAGCTCCTACCTTCCCATAGAAAGAGTGAGAGCTGGGTGCCATCTTAGTTGAGGTTTACATTTCAATGAGATGCCTCTAGAGTCTTGAGAAAGATATTTTGGTCACAGAGCTGATAGAAGCCTTAGAATAATAAGTTGTGATAACAGAGTAATAACATAAAATGGCTAAAAATGTCCCATATTTGTGAAAGTTAAGTTATACAGTATTGTGGTATTTAAGTTAAAAGAAGAGGGCATGGTAAAGTTATAAAGTAAATTAAGAAAAGTTCAGAGGTGATTAATAATAAACTGCATAGCAAACCTCATAGCATGACCCAGCTAAGGCAAAACAAGAATTAATTTAGATTTATTTATTAAGAAAAATATCTAAAAACAGGAAGTGTTCAGAATTTAATTTAAAATGGATTAAAGCAATAGAATAACCCACAGAAAAAAGGGCAAAATTCATATTAAATATAAAGGATAAAAATCAATGAACTTGCAAACAATAAAAACAAACAAAATTTAGACATAATAAAGGATATTTAAAAAGAAAAAAGGACTCTAACACTAGTGATATTATCACATTAACGTTTTTTTATATCTATGTATTTATCTATGTTAAAAGTACAGAAATAAAGCTAAACTGCTCAATTATACATATGTTAATATGTTTTGAACCATCTTCACTAATATTTTTGAAAATTTAGGTAATATGGCAAAATTCCTAGAATATCTAAAATCAATGTAAAAATTAAAGACATTGGAAGTAACTATTAAAAATGAATTGGTAGCACATGCTTTTTATATAATACATTCTGTGAAAGAATTTCAATCTAAAATGAAACAAGAAACTATGAAATAGAGAATTTCACCCATGTTCTTGTAAAAGATTGGAACTTAAGAACTGAGAGACTGATTTCCATTAAGTGCCTGATTTACAGAAGACCAAGATTTATCTCCTCCCCACCAGTGAACATCCAGCAAGAATCTCTCCCTATCTTCAAGCCAACGAATTGACTGCCTGGATTCTGGTAGGACCTCCCCTGTTTTCATTCTTTGCCTATAAATGTAGCCTGTACTAACCCCTCAACCTGTAGCTAGCTATAGCATGTATTTCCCCAAACTGCAATTTCCTTGCTTTTCCCCAGTAAACTCAGTCTCTGGTAATTTGAATTTGCCTCATTTTACATCATTCTTAGGTTGACAACTCAAATAGCTTAAGAGGAAATAGTATCAAACTTTTGATTAAAATATTATTTCTATCTTATATAAGTTGTTTCTGAATATACACAACAAAACAAGGGGATTTTTTTTTAAAGCAGGATTAATCTTGATTTATTCAACTACATATGACTATCACAAATGAAAGAAATATTTCATTAGTTGCCTATTTAATATATGAGCAATTTCTAAATTATACACTAAAGTAATTCAACAGTGCAATTTTAAAGAAAAATATTTTCAGGTGGAGATCCAAATTTTATGAGGCCTGGGGCACATGCAATTTATGGGTGTTCTTTTAAGAAAAAAATAAATAAATACGTATGAGAAAATAAATTATTTTAATGATAATAGAAATCAAAATAATCACAAATTTGGAAAAGCTAAAACTACTACACTTTCCTTTAGGTTTTATTATTGACTTCCACTAAGATATTTGCCATCACGTTTGTATCTTATCACAACACAAATAATTTATTTAAAAATTCATAAATGTCCTAAATATACATATCAAATGTTTTAAATTTCCTTATACTACATCTGTTTATATATTTCTACATATTTGTATAATCAAATTATTCTTTCATAGCATGCATTTACTTATTAATCAATATTTGTTGACATTTAATCACTGAACACTCTTATCTTAAGTCAGTCTTATGTATCAATAGCAACCTCACATGGCACTTAATATGGAGACGATGACTTACAATAAGTTGTGTCAGTTATGCTAAATTGTGTGTTACACAAATTCATATTCATGAGATTTCACCTACAGACATACTGTTTGTTTATATTCCCTGTCCTCTCCAAATAAAAATACAGGCAACTTCCCATAATTTCTATTACAAAAAAAAAAAAAAGGTTTACTTGTATTATATGTACTGCATTCCCAAATACATTTCTGACAAAAGAGAATTTCCAATTTGAACAGAAGCCATATATTCTTCTTAGGAGAAAAAAATAAACCGGTCTAGATTTTCTGGCTCTGTACTTTTCAGATCATGCAGGGCTGAATGACATAGGTCACAGTCATCTCAATACATCCCACTCCTTTATATCATCATGCCACATGAGACTGCACAGTGGGAAGACATTTCTGTAAGAGGATGACCAGCAATAACTGAATGATACTTAGAAATAACTAGGACCTCCTCATGTAACAACTCCCACATAAGACTTCAGAAATAACTATGATCCATCTAAAAATATCTGTTAAACACAAAGTAACTATAATACCAACAAAATGGGGTAACCTTCAGTGCAAAGTGCAAATACATCATATAGTAATGTGTATTACTTAGAAGCAATGGATGAGACAGAAATATAAACACAAAAATACAAACATAAACACAAAAAAATTACACAAAATTTTAAGAATGTGTTATTTTATTTATTTATTCCTAAGAGACAGAGAGAGAGGGAGTGGGAGAAGCAGGCTCCCCAGGGAGCAGGGAGCCCAATGTGGGACTTGATCCCAGGATCCTGGGGATCATGACCTAAGCCGAAGGCAGACGCTTAACCCTCTGAACCACCCAGCACCCAAGAATGTATTTTAGAAGAACACATATTAACAAAAGTATCCACATGAACACATTACAATAATTATTTATTTGAGGAAAATAAATGGGAGCTGGAAGTATAATAGTTTTTAAAATAAAACTGATACAAAAATAAAATAGAGCAAAGACAATGAAAAAATCTACAATGAACTTCTATGAATAGAAGAGTTTTCAGATTCTGAGTACCTAAAAGAGAAAATCCATTAAAAATATATATAATAAGTGATAAAGGATTCTTTCAAAATTCAAAAAAAGGATTTCTTTATTGTCCTCCCCTCTGTTTCTTCTGTAATGGGATAAAAAATTTCTCAGCCTTACTTTTACATTCACAGAACATTACCAGATCTTGAATACAGTAAACCCCAACACCCAAAAATGTAAAAATTAAGTAATTCAAAACAGATTTCAAATAATTCTGAATAGTCTATTATGCAACTCATCACATTTAAAGAAATCTCCACCCTCAGAAAACTTTCTCCTTAAATTTAATTGTCATCTTTATCATAAAAAATAGCACTTAATACATCAAAAATAATATTTAAACTTAAATTCTAAAATGTTATGTGTCCAGTATTAGATTCCTAAAGAACTTCAGCAAACAGCTCCATATTATATCTTGTACCAACTTTTTGTGACTATAAATTTTATACTCATCTTGAAAACAATAATAGGTGTACACCTTGTAGTTATAAATTCTGATTTTATATTAATTCATGCACAACACAGACAAGAAGAGTTTGAAATATAATCTGCAACATATGACATTTAAATAACATTTTGATATGAGGTATACCTCATTTTTGATTGATCCTAAGGCTTGGTTTAGATATTTTAGAAATCTAGAGAAATGTGTAAAGTGTAGATCAAAGTATTTTCATCCACATTTTGTTAAAAACATTAGAATTTCCACTTTAAGTAGACATGGAGAATCTAGTCTACAGCTTATAAGTCTAAATGATACAGTTATAGCTGAATTTAGTACACCTTAGAGTTGGAGAAAACAGATGTATTATTTGTGAGCCTTTTTAAATAATTTATCAAATAATTTTTTAAAGCTTTATGAGGACTGAAGCTAAATACTGCTTAATACCCAATGGAAAATGTGTCCAAATTTATCTTGTCACACCAAGCTTGAAAGTGCAAATATGAGTTTATTTCTATCCATGGGGTAAACTGAGATGTTTTTGTATACCTCTTTATTTACACATGTTGCCAAATCAATTATGATATCAATTATATTACATATAATAAATGACATTTATACATTTTAACAATTTCAATGGTTTTATTGATTTTGTACAACTTTGCGAAAAATACTATATAGACACATTAAGCATAATCACTTCAAAATGTTTTATACATATGTGTTGTGTCTGATATCAATTGCACGTCAATTTTATTACAGAAAATGCTGATATATATGTGTACATATATCACATATATATGTAAGGTGAATAAATAAATACATATTATATTTATATGTCTATCTATATCTATATCTATGCACTAAAACCCAACAAATTCCTTCAGGGTATGAAAATGTAAAATGATGATTAACATTTTAGAGTTATTTGCCAAATAGTAATACTTTACCAGTTACATTAAATAAGTTGGATTTGTTATATGTAAAATAATCTGTCTTCATCACCCTTGTTTTAAATTTCAACATATTAAAAACAAAATGGCATATCCTCTTGTATTCAGCAATTTTTAGATTTACCTTTAGATAGATTCAAAATATGTGTGTGTGTTTGTGTTCAAACCAATGTGTTAACAGCAAACAACTAGAAGGAAAGTTAATGCCTATTAATTCAAGAGTAAATATATTTTGGAAAATGTATCCAATAGGAAACCACCTGGCTATTAAACATTATGTGATAAGTATATAAGTACTGACATGAAAATAGTTTTAAGATATATCATTAAAATATATATCATTAAAAGATACATCATCAAGATATATCAAGATATATCTATAAAGGGGAGACTGGGTGGCTCAGTGGGTTAAAGCCTCTGTCTTTGGCTCAGGTCATGATCCCAGGGTCCTGGGTTCGAGCCCCGCATAGGGCTCTCTGCTCAGCAGGGAGCCTGCTTCCTCCTCTCTTGGCCTGCCTCTTTGCCTACTTGCGATCTCTGTCAAATAAATAAATAAAATCTTTAAAAAATATATATATATATAAATAAAGGTCACATTAATTGGATTGCATTATGTGCTCTTTCCTGGCCTAGTCACATCTGGTGATGAATCAGCCTTTATAGGAACAGCTGAAACTCACAAGAGGATAAACACGGTATCATTCATGGAAAAACAGGGACTGGTGAAGTAGGGCTCAATAATAAACATGCATCCTACATACGCTGGCCTAGTGTGATAGCCAGGAGAAAGGACCTCTCAGTCTTCCCACCTACAGGAAGGACCACTGACAAAGTCCCCAGTGGTAGCTTTCTGTGCGATTCCTCCACTGTTTATGCAACAACGAGGCTTTCCACATGCTGCTTCCAACTGATTACAGAGTTTGGAAGCATGATTAAGGTAGGTCCACCTCTCTGAGATGTAGAACTCCTCTGCCTGTTGTCTTTTTTTCCAAGACTCTGGTTTTCCTGTCAAACCTTTCTTTGACCACATGGCAGTCAAGGACGTGTTCTTCCAAACTTCTGTCCTTCCTTTCGTTTGGGATCAGACTTGCATTGCAGTCTGACTGCTCCCCCGGCCTCCTTGATTCCTTTCATGTTTCTCTGAGGCAGGCATGCCCTCTAATAAAGTCCCGAGAGTCAGTGCAGCCTTCGTGCTTTTCAGAAGCCTCGGATGATCACACAGAGAAGGCAAATTATGGAAGTATATAAAACATGATAAACAGAAGGTTGAACAAGTCTCATGCATTTGGTAATCCTTCCGTACATTTCTCTCATATCTGTATTCTTTTAATAGTTTATTTTATTTTATTTTTAATTTTTTTTTTGTTTGACTTCATTTTCCCTAGCTTCCAGTTATATTTTTGTTTCTTACAGAGACTTCAAAATAGTATTGACTCTATAAAATTGCATTTATCTATTTCTTCCCTGGCTCCTATTTGTTTGGTGTCTCCATTTTCATGGAAAAAAAAAAAAAAAAAGTTTTGTTAAGGAAATTGTCTTGACATTAGTTTCTGTGAAAGCCGCAGAATCATTTGTTGGTAATGTTCCAGTTTTCTGGGGTTATTTTTCTGATATTCTTAAATATTCTTTTTCTCCTGGCACATTCCTCATTTATAATATCTATATACAGCATAACATAGCCCAATATAAGAATGTTTATGTTGATTCCTTTACAGTTATTGTATTCCTTTGGGAGTAAACAGCTATTTGTTGAGGTATGCTGGGAAGGAATGGGAGTGATAGAGTGAGCTTAACCATACTTAAATCCCTTTGATAAAATCAGCCATGTCCTCTTTCCTAGAAGCATACATCCTCTCTGCTCTTGGAGATACAGGTAGCTAATATTTAATCCCAGGTGTCCAAGTCTTCTTAAATGTGATCTTCATTGTTTTCCTTCCTTTCTCCTCCACCTCTTATCTATAGAAGACTTCCCAGAAAGGATGTTGTTTTGGTCTGACAGGCATTCCTCCTTTCCCCTCTCCCTTCTTCCTCTCTCCTCCCTTCCTTCCTTTCTTTATCCTGCACATAAAATGAGTAGTTCTTAAGTGTGCAACTTGGAGAATATTAACCTACGTCTTTCCTGGGTAATCACCACCTAGATTGAAACAAAGAGGGAGTTCCATTCACCCAATGAATGGAACTTCTTGTTCCTGACATTCAATTCTCCCACCTGGCCTCATAACCTTTACTCCTTAGAATTCTATTAACACAAATTAGTTTTGCTCATTCTAGAACTTCATATAAATGTAATAATATAATATAACATTAACCTCCTTGTGTGTGGTTTCTTTCGCTCAAATCCATGCAGTTGCATGCATCACTTTTAATTCTGTATAGCACTCAATAGAATTAATTTACAATTTGATTAACTGTTCTGGAGATGGACACTTAGCTGTTTCCAATTTTCAGTTATTGTAAATAAAACTTCTATAAATAATCCTTAATATTGTGTGTGTGTGAATTTATGTTCTCATTTCTTGCAATTATATTTTTGGAGTGGAACTACTGGGTCTGATTAGGCATAGGCTCAAATTTATTGGAAACTGAGAAAAAAATTTATTACATACTTTGTTGTTTATACTCTTACTAAACACACATGAGCAGATCAGTCACTCCATATCCACTCATTCAGTTGGTTTCATCAGTCTTTTGAATTCTAGTTATTCTGCTGGGGCATAGTCATAATGCAGTGTGGCTTAAATGTCTATTCTAATAATCCTGTCAACTAATGATGTTGGACTACTTTAAGGAAATGAATAATGAAAGCTCTTACTATGTTTTGAAAACTGTATTACCTGAATTTTTCTTACTAATTTGTAGGATTTCCTTAAATATATTAAGTATAAGGCTTTTAGTAGATAAATACACGGCATTTATTTCCTTCCTCTCTTTGATTTGCCTTTTAGGGATTTTTGTTGTTGTTGTTGTTTTGTTGTTTTTTTTTTAAAGATTTATTTACTTGGTGATGGGCAAGGGAGAGAGAGAGAATCTCAAGCAGACTCCATGCTGAGCTCTACATGGGGTTCTATCTCATCATTCTGAGATCAGGGCCCTGAGATCACCAACTAAGCTGAAAGCAAGAGGCAGACACTTAACCAACTCTGCCATACTGGCACCCCTACCTTCTAGTTTTCTTTTGTAATATTTCTTTTTTTAATTTTTTAAATATTTTGTTTATTTATTTGAGAGAAATCAAGAGTGAAAGAAATCACAGAATGAGAGGGAGAAGCTGACTTCCCACTGAGCAGAGAGCCCAAATGTCAAAAATTAGACATCCATACACACACACACACACACATAAATAAATACTAATGTGTAAAGTGATAACATTTAAAATAATCACATTATTAGGAAAAATCTGCAGTTCTTACCCTCACTTTCACTGTCACTTTCATTATCACCTGAAGATAATAAACAAAAATTTTTGGCAAGAAAGAAGAAATGTCTCAATGAAAACCACTGGGAAAAAAAATAGATGTATGAATATGAAATAATATACAAATGGATACAATCTAAAACTTTTAGTCACCAGGGCAAAAGCATATATTCTTCTATATTAATAATCAAACCATAATCAATTATAAATACCTAAATTAAATTCAGTGCATAAAATAATAATATAAAGTGTTACCATCTTCCATGACACAAGTATTCTTATTGTTCAACAAATGTTAAAATATAACTAGAGAATAATATTTTGTTATAGAATTTAAGTATATATGAAGTGATAAACTTAATGTGGTTAATTCATTAAGAAGGTTTTCGTACTTAGGGGCGCCTGGGTGGCTCAGTGGGTTAAAGCCTCTGCCTTCAGCTCAGGTCATGATCCCAGGGTCATGGGATCCAACCCCACATTGGGCTTTCTGCTCAGCAGGGAGCCTGCTTCCCCTGTCCCTGCCTACCTCTTTGCCTACTTGTGATCTCTATCTGTCAAATAAATAAATTAAAAATCTTAAAAAAAAAGAGAAGGTTTTCATAATTATTTTTCTTTAAACTCTAACAACTTTTGTTCATGTAATGTTAATATTCTTATTATCTATAGTTTATGTATTTCACTAGCATATATTCTTGATTATATAATTTTCCAGAGTATATACTCATTTATACTTTAAACTAAGGATAATGTATACTCTTTTTTTTTAACAATTATATATAAAGATGTTACTTTTGTTCTTAACAAAATGCCAATAACCAATTATGTTGTAATAAATAATCAAATATAGATTCAGGTAATACTAAAATTAGGGAAAATATTACTATGGTATGAAAATACACCTTATTCTGATGGAGAAGGAAAGAATTTTAAAGTTCATCCTG
The DNA here is from genome assembly GCF_009829155.1 of Mustela erminea. NCBI lineage: Eukaryota > Metazoa > Chordata > Mammalia > Carnivora > Mustelidae > Mustela > Mustela erminea. Next base: position 37,581,136 of record NC_045628.1, on the reverse strand, counting down.
CTCACCTTCTTGAGGATGCAGAATATATTCCTTATTAACAATTTTCCATTATTTAAATAACTGTAACTGTCCTATCAACATTCTATTACTTCCCCAACCTTCAGCTTTATATACCTGGTGAAGGTCCCATGGAAATGAATTGACAAAAACTGTGGGTTCACTCCAGTCTCTCTATCACACTAGCCATGCTTGAGAAATTTTGCCCTTACTCCAGCAAACGTCCTCTGTGACTGTAGGTTTGTATCTCTTCCCAGTATAAGTCAGCAGTGTGTGTCACCTGATCCATTATCTCCTAATTGTTTATTCCTCTGCAAGTTACTTGATTTATATTTCTGAGGAGTTATATTTTGGAAATTACCTAAATTTTTACAATGTTAAGATGGAGTGAAAAACTGCAAATTTCTATAGTCTAACCTGAAGAGGTCCATAACTTTTCATTGAATAACTAAATCAAATAAATATTTACTGGGGAATGAACTTCAAAATTCACCTACAAGGACTTAAGGAATACTGAGCAAATTATAAAATGAGTTGTAGAGTTTATAGGTGAGTTTTATTAAAACATGAGAAAGGATAATACTATTATTTAAATCTTTCCAAAATCCATAATTTTAAAACCTTAACTCATTATTATGCAGAAATACATCAGATACAAAATTAAACATAGTTCAGTAAATGTAAACCACATGTATTTAATACATGACTAGTATTTAACCAGTGAACCACACAAGAACCAGAATGCTTACTAATTGGCTGTATCTTCTGCCGCAGGTGTAGCTGTGTTTAATTCTCTCTGTCTGACTGGCAAGTATTAAAGCTTTATTGGCTGTTGCTATTCTATAGTGGGTATCAATTGATTTATAAAAACAAATGTTAAATTTCTGTGCTTATTTCCATCCTTTATAACATTCTTATTCATTTCTGAATGATGTATTATACATCTTTCAAATATATTTATACTTTAAATATTCTTTAATGAGAAGAATATCCAGTATCCACTGATTAAAAGTACTACTTTAATCACAAAATCTATGTTTCTAAATACCACTCTGTTACTGCCCCATGAGATGATTCCTCTTTCAGTCTAACATTATTTAAGTTAACATTGCCATAGAATATGATTTTTTAAATTTTTATTTATTTTTTAAATTTCTTTTCGGTGTTCCAAAGTCTATTGTTTATGCACCACACCCAGTGCTCCATGCAATATGTGCCCTCCACAATACCCACCACCAGGCTCACACAACCTCCCATCCCCTCCCCTCCAAAACCTTCAGTTAGTTCCTCAGAGTCCACAGTCTCTCACAGTTCATCTCCCTTTCCAATTTCCCCCAACTCCCTTCTCTCCATCTCCCCATGTCCTCTGTGTTATTCCTTACGCTCCACAAATAAGTGAAACCATATGATAATTGACTCTGACTGCTTGACTTATTTCACTTGGCATAATCTCTTCCAGTCCTGTCCATGTTGCTACAAAAGTTGGGTATTCATCCTTTCTGATGGAGGCATAATATTCTAAAGTATATGTGGACCACATCTTCTATATCCATTCATCAACTGAAGGGCATCTTGGTTCTTTCCACAGTTTGGCAAACTGTGGCCATTGCTGCTAATATACAGATGCAGTGAAAAGAAGGGTCATAGAATGTGTTTTGATGTTAGTTACATAGGGCAAGTTCCTTCTCACTGCTCTTTTTTTCACACAGCCATTGGTTATCCTTGCACATTCTTTTTTCTGATATACTTGAAAATAATCCTGTGAGGGGTACCTGGGTGGCTCAGTTGCTTGTGCTGACCTCTGTTTTCAGGTCAGGTCATAATCTCAGGGTCATGGGATTGAGCGCTTCCTTGTGTTCTGCACTCAGCAAGGAGTCTGCTTGAGACTCTCTTCCTTTGTCCCTCCCCTGCTCATGGGCACACACTTTCTCTCTCTATCTCAAATAAATAAATAAAATCTTAAAATGTAAAATAAAATAATCTTGTGATTATCTGACTTCCTTTAGAATTGAACTGAATCTATTGCATTTTTTGGAATAATTAACATCTTTGAGTAATTCCATCCAGAAAATAAATAGTATTTCTTTCCATTTGTTTCCTTTGTTTCTTAGTAATATTTTACAGATTTTTTTTATATCTATAGGTATTACACAGTTCTTAAATTTATTTTTAGATGTTACTTGTTTTTTATGTGAGTGGGATTTTTTTTATTATTATTACTCTTTTCTAAACAGTTAATGCTTGTTCTCAGAAAAGCCTTTTATATTAGTGGGGTAATAGAGAATAAGCCCAATTTAGCAAATTATTTCATTTATTCTAATTACTAGGATTGACAGGCAGTAAAAGAGATGGAAAATCCAGATAGACCAATTACTCTGGAGGCAATTGGGGAATGTTGTCAAAAAATGACTTTTCCCAAAGAGCATCCAAGTCCAAAGCCAATTTTTTGAAACTTCAAGAATAGATAATGCCAAATGTAATTTAAACTGTCTCAGACCCCAGCAAGAAAAGAGGAGCTTTGAAATTCCTTTAACAGAGTCAGTATGATATTGATGCCAAAATCTAATAGTACAGAACAATCTCACTTGTGAGTACTGAAGCAAATATCTTAAATAAAATATTATAAACTATAAGACAGAAGAACTTTCAAAGGATTATGCAGCATAAAAATTGAACTTTATTTCATGGTTCAATCATAGTAAATCTATTTCTACATTTCAAAAAATTCATGTTAAAAAGAAGAATAAAATCTTTATAAATGGCAGAATGCCATTTGATAAAATAGATATGTATTTAAATTAGGTATAAATATATGTCAAATTAACAATCAGAAACAAGCTTAAAGTGCAACAGTGGATGAATAAACCACCCGAAGCCTGTTTTTGTAGGGGCTTAACAATGGTATTAGGAACTAATGTGAAAAGAGAAATTAAAATAATAAATTTGGCAAGGAATACTCAAATTCATTATCTGGTACTATATTCTTGAAAATTTCAAGAGAATCAGTTGAAAAGCTAGTAGATATCATGTTAATATTTACAAAGTTAATATGTAAAAATCAGTTTATTTTCTACCTTTATTACTTCCTGAGTAAATCATGCAATGGAAGAAATGTTTTTATGTCCAAGAACAAAATTATAAAAATACCTAGAAGATGAATTAACAAAAAAAATTGATAATTTTTCTGCAGGTATATTTCAATTAGTGTCACTTTTTGAATCTCTTTACGTCTTCTGATTTATAAGATTATAGTCACACTTTATACCTGACTAACCAGTCATTAAACAGAGGGAGTAATAAAGAGAACAAACCCTTGTATTGTAAATGGGAAAACCACAGTAAGCAAATTAAGATACACGCACAAACATGCACATACACATAAAAACAAATACACATATTTACATTTCTCCAATTTCTTGCAATTAACTAAAGTGTTTTATTCATGTATTTACTAATGTTTGTATTTATTCTTTTCAGAATTGCATTTTCATATAATTTGCATCTTTCACAACAGGGTGAAAGATTCTTAGCTGATTCAAGGAGATCTTTATATATTGTTAATACTATTCTGTTGTCAGCTATATGTATTGTGATATTTTCTATAACCATTACTTGCCGTTCTTATTTGTTTACTGTGCTTTTCTTAAAATAATCCTTTAAAGAAATTTTGATTACAGTGATTGTTAGATCAATTGCATACACATTTGGCAAATTTTTTTTTATTTTTTCAGTATTACATAGGCAAATATGTTATCCATATGGTTACAATGTTAATGATTACTGATAAATTGTTCATAAGATTTTACTTTATTTTTTTAAAGATTTTATTTATTAATTTGACACAGAAAGAGAGAGATCATAAGTAGGCAGAGAGGCAGGCAGAGAGAGAGGGGGAAGCAGGCTCCCTGCTGAGCAGAGAGCTTGATGCCCTGAGCTCAATTCCAGAACCCTGAGAACATGACCTGAGCTGAAGGCAGAGGATTAGCCCCCTGAGCCACCCAGGTGCCAGATTTTAATGTGTAATATGAATTACAATACATTCTTTACAAAATTTCTGTGTATCTATACATATTGATATTAACCTAATTATAACAAAATTAAGTTCAAAGAACTTCAAATTGAAAACCATATACTATGCCTCATCTACATAAAAAGGAAACCTCTTCATATGCATATAAATAAATGCATTAATACATACAGAAACAAACAAATATTTCTAGAATGACACATACCAAATTGGGTAGCAGAATTATGTCTGGGAAAAGGAACTAGCTCTTGACTTTGGAGACTGGGTTATGTTCAAAGTGAACTTGTTTGCTTTCAGTCTAGTATAGCTATAATAACACATTTTTATAACTAGAATACATCTGTAATTCAGAAATAAGTGCAAAATGAGAGTGAAAGTGAATAAAATATGGTTTAATTTGACTAACTCATATACACAAAACTGAATACTATAAAATATAGTTGGTAAAATTTTTGATTCTTTAAATAATAAATGTACTTTATATAGTAAATATTGCTTTAATGAATCTATAAATATATAGATATATTTCTTTTTATGATATGTAAACTTTCTAATAGAGAAAATTATAAGTATTTAATTATTTACTAATAGAAAAATACAAACATCACTATATGAATAAATTCTATTTTTAAAATCTCAGTTTTATTTGTGAACTATAATATGAACTAAGAATAGTTTTTATAAATCACGATGACATGTATTTAAAATCAATAATCAAGATAATTTACCTGTGGAACAGCTAGAGGCATTCTGTCTAAAATTAATAACAAAACAGAGTCAAGATAAGTTAATCTACTGCAATGGTCATCTACTATGTAATTCAGAATAGAAGTTCTGTTGTTAGAATTCTTGGGCATAAATTTTATTTACAGTATTTGGTAGCTGTGTGGCCAGAGCAAGTTAACTCATTTAATTTTCTTAATTTCATTATTTATAATATATGGAAAATCCTAGTGATTACTCTATACAGTTTTTGTTTTTTTTTTTTTAAGATTTTATTTTATTTGACAGAGATCACAAGTAGGCAGAGAGGCAGACAGAGAGAGAGAGAGGAGGAAGCAGGCTCCCTGCTGAGCAGAGAGCCCGATGTGGGGCTCGATCCCAGGACCCTGGGATCATGACCCGAGCCAAAGGCAGAGTCTTTAACCCACTGAGCCACCCAGGCACCCCTATACAGTTTTTATAGAAATAAATGTTAAAAGAAAAAGTAACTACATCGTATAAAAACTGTTACCTATATATCTATCTATATCTATCTCTTCTAATATCCAGAGCCTTGCACAATAAGCCCTAGTAAGTCTTTGCAATTGTAGTCCTCAGTTCTGGAATTCCATTTAATTCTATTGCACGTTATCACACATATCAACTGATACTGTCTCCTGTCTTACAAAGTCCATCTCTTAATTGTCCAATCTTGGCCAACATTATTCATCTACACAATATGCTGTTTTATTAAATAATAAAGTAACTTGTATAATTCCTAATAATAAACACTCAAGACTCATGTTCCATATAGCTAAAATAGATTATTGGAATATATAGTTTCCCAAAATCCCAGAGCATTTTTATCATATTGTATCAAATTAACCAAATATGTACTGATAATTCACTATTTGTAAGATACATGCATAAGAGCTCACATTTTCACATTATTTCAATACTGTGTGACTTGCATTTTCTCATGTATGTTTACTAAAAACAAGAAATCAAATTTTATTCTTTTTTCCTTCAGGTTCTTAGTCATTAGAAGACTGATGCAATGTTTTCTAAATCATAAGATAAGATAAATATATATTAAATAATTTCCCACATGGTATTTCTTATAATTTTTGTTTTGATCACTTTTATATAACCATTTCCATAAGTAATCATATAATCATTTGAAGAGCAATACTTAAAATTTGTTGTTGTTTTGTGTTTACTTTTTCAGTATAAGGATTATAGAAAATTTAATGCTTTCATAAGGTATCTTTGATTTAATATCTCTTTTGACCAAGGATTTTTTTTGAAAGTTTTGAATATATATTTATATACTCTTTGGAATTAGAAATATGATAAAGTGCCTTACAATTGGCCACAAATACCATATGATTTCACTCACATGTGCAATTTAAGAAACAGAACATAGCGGGGAAAAAAAGAGAGGAAAGCCAAGAAACAGACTCTTAACTAGAGAATAAACTGATGGTTACCAGGGTGAAAATACGAGGGGAGATGGGTGAAATAGGTGATGAGGATTAAGGTGTACACTTGTGATGAGCACTGGGTGTTGTATAGAAGTGCTGAATCACTAAACTGTTCACCTGAAACTAATATTGCATTGCATGTTAACTAACTGGAATGTAAGTAAAAACTAAAAAAAAAAAAAAAAAAAAAAAAAAAAAAAATCATCTTATTTATAATATCGCATTCAACTTCATAATGGCATATTATATATATCTAAGGTAAAGAATATCTAATAACAAGTTAATTACCTAATTAGTAATTAATTAACTAATTACTCATTAGTTTCCCTAATTAGTAATTCTATGCAAATATCATCTCTACTTAATAGGAACAATACCTACAATCTCTGAATAATTATCAATTTATGAAACTACTGGCTGAGATAATTTTTCTTGTAAATGGTAGACATTTGTCAGTTGCATATGCTTACAGAATTTGCATATATTAAATGTTTGTAATAGAGTACCATTTTATAAATGTGACCATATTTACATGAATTTGTTGCTATATTAATAATTGATAAGATTTTCTTTAAAGTATTTTATTGAGTAGCTGAAATGCTTACGAAATTGCAATAGAATAAAAGGTGAGCGTATCATTCATTCATTCATTCATTTGTTTGTTTTAGAGAGAGAGTGTGTATTACAAGTGGGGAGGAGGGGAAGAGGGAGAGGGAGAGAGAGAAGGGAAGCAAACCACCTGTTGAGAACCGAGACTGATGCAGGACTCAATCTCATGACTCTGAGATGGTGACCTGAGCAAAAATCAAGAGTCAGAAACTTAATCGACTGAGACATCCAGGTGCCCCAGTATTATGTTTTTAATTCCATTCATTGATGAGTAAATAAGATAGAAATAAATGATACAAAATGAGAAGGAATCATATTGAAAGATGCAAATGTATGCTATTTTCAAATTGCTTACTGTGTAAGATACGAGGTTCAGAGTTTGTTGAATACACCCTGGACAACATCCCCTACTATTCCCTATAGCTTCTTGCAGGTTTCCACTTTCAAAGGGATTGTTGAATGACAAGATTATTACTATCTCTTGTCCAAAGAAATTTCTTTCCCAGCGGTAACATTTATTTGCCTTTAAGTAAATTTCTATCCATTTGCAGGGCAGTGAACAATAGGAAGTTTTCATATATGATTATATATAATTGCATGTCCTTCAATTAAGTCAAAGGACTTTATATACTTTTTATTTTTCCTTTTGGCTCTCCATACTATGAAGAATGTTTTCAGAATACTTTTCTATAATAAAACTTTAAGCAACTCAAAAGGAGAAAGAACATCTTGATGTTGTGGATTAACAAATTATGTCGTGAAAATCACAGCTAAATTATCTACCTGGCTCTGCACTATTACTTCTTAATTTGAAAGTAATTTAAAAAAGTGTGGGTAGTTTATTTTGGAGGTTAAAAAAATGTAAAATAAAGCTTAAATTCTTTTCAGTCCAAAGAATAAAAATAGTCATCAGATATATTTTCCATACAAAAATAGCAAAAAGCTATTTTTGCCTACAAGTAAAACTAACCAATGCACATCACCTTGGAGAGAAAAGAAAAGGTTAAATAGGAAAGCAGTGATCTTTATCTAAGGCTCATGCATTTATTACCCATGGCAGTTTTCTCTACTTGCTGTCATAACAAAAGGAAATTGTAAATTGGAACACTTTATTCTGGGAAACTTGTTACTGAAACAAAGTGCTTTTTTTTTTTCTTTTCCCTAAATCTTTCTAAGTTGAATGCATTTTAATTTTAAAATAAAACTGTGTTAGTTTCTTGTTTCTTTATCCCCCTAGAAGAATCCTTAATGAGTTTCTGTCATAGCTTATTTTCACTTTCATGTTTGTATAAATTAACACTTCATTAAGAAGTATTCATTTATTTAAAACAATGTTTCCCTTGATGGAAATGGGGGAGTAAGCATTAGCAACTACGATTAAGAGCAAATAATGAAAAAAGCTGGTGAGTCTTTAGAATATATTACTTGATACTCTTTTATTTATCACAGATGATGGCAAGAGAGTTGATATTACAATCAATAACTTCTACACATACAATAAATATTTTAGGTACTGAAATCGAGATTATTTTACATTTTGTACACATTTTTGATACCTACAAAACCAAGTTCCTAGCAAAAATAATCAAAAAGCTCTTTTTTATATTACATGATCATAGCCAAAGAGCATATGATAATGAACCTTCACAGTAACTTTGAAAACAGACTGCCTATATTTATATTTTGTAGGATAGGTTTTTTTCCTGGTAGCTTAAAAAATATTATTTTAGTCACATTAATAACCTAATCAGACCCTCTCCCTGAGAAAGCTGAATCCTGGGTCACATGATCTTAGCGCAGGGTTGCTGGATTATCCATCCACTAAACATCAAAATTAGTCAAGGGAGTGCCAAAAGGCACCAAAATGGGCTGCCTAGATGTCATATGCATTTCCACTGCCTCTCTATGTCCTCTGGATAGTCAGGTTCAATTTCCCCAGACAAGATAATTAGCTCCCTTCTTGCCTCCTGGAACACTGGTGCAAAGTTCTCAAAGTGCTTAAGTCAGAGCAGTACTTAGGGTTAAGTCAGACTTCGGCTCTATGTTTCATGATGGAAACTTGTCATGCTATATGTTTCATGGTACACTTCCATCCACCTGTAAGACTAAGAGCTGCAGGAACATGAAGCACAGATTTCCAGATGAGTCAGTGAATTGCCTTACCTAGGATCAAGCCTTTCTCTTGGCAGCCTATGATTCTCTGCACCTCAAAGGAGAAAACTCTGAAAGGATCTCTTCATTGGGCTACCAAAGCTATTGCTAAATGTGTGACATGGCTTAAATTTTGCCTTCTGCCCAATCCTGTTCTTACTACTCCTTTTGTTGATATTGATCCCAAGAGTCCTCTCTAGATTGATGGTAAGTGGGATCACTCCTGCTTCCAGTGATTTTGAACCAAGTATTCTTCCTACCGGGACACATCACTGTAAAGGAGCTTTGGTATGTTATATCCTGACACCTCACTCCCATAAGACATTTATCACTGTGGCGCTTTAGCTGTGCATTTGACTGGTTATTCAATTGCTCTTCATTCCTCTAGATCCTGGATATTGTTGTTTTGAAATAGTAAATACCATGGTCTTGAATTCATTCTTGCATCTTTTCTTTTTTCTTTTCTTTCTTTCTTTCTCTTTCTTTCTTTCTTTCTTTCTTTCTTTCTTTCTTTCTTTCTAGACCTATTTATTTATTTGAGAGGGAAAGAGCAGGGGAGGGACAGAAAAAGAGGGAGAGAGAGAATCCCCAAACAGACTCCCCTCTGAGTGGGGAGGCCTACACGGGGCTAGATCCTGAAGTGAGCAGAAATCCAGAGTCTGCTGCTTAACTAACTGAGCCACTCAGGCGCCCCATTTGCCTCTTCTTCGTGTAATGTGTACCCATTAATCTGAGATGTTGTGTGAAATCTTATGCAAAGGAATCATTCTGAAAGTATTTGGAGAGTAGTGCTACCTGAGGCTCTGAATGCAGAAAAGTAACCTATATTTTGGAATATGTATTTGCTCCTGTCAAAATGAATTGCTGCCCTTTGAAGGCAAAAGAGTTCCAAAGTAGTCAATTTTTCACTGAGTTTCCAGATGTTCTCTTCAAGGGTTGGGGGCTCAATGTTTGATCTTGTTGTTCAGGGTAAACATCGAAAGGGACAAAGCTTCACCAAGCTTGGTAAATGGGAGTTGATAGTGTTAAGCCAATGCATAGACACCATACCTGCCACAATAATTATATCATTGTTTTACTTTTTGTGCTACTTCTAGGACAGCCAATAACAGAAGTTAACTACTATCACTGAACACTTTATATTGTCCACTTCTTTCTTCGGTTCTCTTCCACAGTTTTCATATATAAAGCAAAATATGTTTTAGGCAATTTTATCACTCCTTATGGATTCCTCAAAAAATTGAGGCATACTGATTACAACCAAATAAAAGTGATTAAGAGGTGACAAAGATTCCTAAATTAGAAATTATATGTATACTTTATTAAATGAACAAAAATAAAGAGCAAAGGGATACTTAAGGTTAAAAAAATGTCATGAAAGAGGGATAACTTCAGAAAAATATAAGGAGCAGATTTAAAAGATTACAGTTAAATAATTATAAAGAGATGTGACAGTCAACAAAAAGAAAAAAAATATATCAGCAAACAATCTGCATATTATTTCCGCAAATTATATGTCTCAAAACCTGTTAGTTATTCTTTCATGGACATTTCATACATGCTTTGCTCAAAGTTAATGATTAGTTAGCATCTCACCCCAAAAGAATTTGATTATTGCGTTGTCTGAAATAAAATTATGCAAGCTAATTCTAACTATTTAAATCAAGATACAATAAACACTCTCATGATGTAAAAAAATATGCTTCAAGAATATCAATACCTAGAAACCATGCCAAGAAACTGCACAATCAATTGACTTAGGAAAATTCTAATGTCTAAGCAACTGCAATAGTCAGTATATTAAAAACAATAGTTGGGGCACCTGGGTGGCTCAGTGGGTTAAAGCCTCTGCCTCTGCCTTCAGGTCATGATTCCAGGGTCCTGGGATCGAGCCCCCGCATCAGGCTCTCTGCTCATCAGGGAGCCTGCTTCCTCCTCTCTCTCTGTCTGCCTCTCTGCCTACTTGTGATCTCTGTCTGTCAAATAAATAAATAAATCTTTAAATAAATAAATAAATAAATAAATAAAACAATAGTTGATTGGTTGCATATGTGTGTGCATGTCTATATATGAGTGTATGTTGGTGTGTGAACACATACATGTATATGTGCTTACCTATATAGGTACAGACACACACATATGCACGGACATAGATTTTTTTGATAATCTGAGATGTTTAGCTAATTTAAAGCATAATGATTCCTTTATGTTTTTGTTCTTGGCCTACTTTTGTTTTATATCAAAAAGAGAAAAATCATTTCAACTTTTGTGCTATTTTATAAAATATAATCCACATGTTTCCATTTTATAAAATAAATTTTACCATGCTGCCATGCTCTTTTATTTCCCACAATTTTGTTTTAATAATTGTTATTTATGATTTATAATCAGTTTTCTTAAAAAAATTTATTTCAACAATGTGTTGCATGTTAAAATATGGTGTTATTTCAAATTGTTTTATACTGGACTCATGGATAGCTATAACCACTTGGCCTTTATCTATTGACAAAACTCTGTGACTGTCACAAGAATGATTTTTAAAAATCTTATTTATCCTTTCTCACTTATCACTTACTTGATAAAAAAAAAAAAAAAAAGAAAAGAAAAGAAAATCCAACGCAATTCTGTACTGCTCATTTATGTCCTGGGTCAAAAAATGACTCTAGTTCATGTAAATAATGCATTATTTATTTAAACAATAGTTTTTAATTATCAAAAACCCCTTTCTCAAATTCCTACCAGGTTATATCAGAAAAATCTATATCATTTTGATACCTAAAGGAATGTTTTCCTTAAGATCAGGAAAATTCTATCCAGATTTTCTGAAAGAAAACTAAAACATCTACATTTGTAGCAGAATATGAACATTTAAATTTTTTTGTGAAGTAAAACATGTTTATCTGTGTTTTGGGACATTAGAAGGAGTATTTCAGGTATTTCTCAAAGAAAAATGGAATTCCCTAGAGAGAAGGAAATAGTTCCCTAACTGTATCTCCAGGGTTTGATGCCTGGATAATTTTCTTTAGGAAGAATGAAACTTTCCTATTTTTGAGTAAGGCAGCATTACCTTTCCTTAATGATATGACTTCCAGTTAAATAGAGTGAGACATGCTTTTTGAACTACATTTGACATCACAGATTATTATAAATAAATAAAGTGAAAAGATATATAAATATATAGGACAAGAATGAGTGTCATGGAAATATAATGAAACTCAAAAATGAATGATCTGTGAGCCTTCTTTGAAAGATATGTTGAGCAATCTGGCCAATTGAGAATCCATTTTGAAGATCCTGATTCAGAGCACAAGAGCTGTGGTAGCTCAATGTCCACAGAGCTATTACTAACCTTTCCTGAGTGAAAAAAGTTTTATCACCTCTGCCCACATGTGAATCACTAAATTTCCTTGTCTTCATATGAAAGTAATAATCATTGCCTAGCATGTGACACAATTTACAGTTTATCACTATCTACATATGATATAAAGACCAGGCGCCTTGGTGGCTCAGTTGGTTGGGCAACTGCCTTCGGCTCAGGTCATGATCCCAAACTTCCAGGATCGAGTCCGGCATCGGGCTCCCAGCTCCTTGGGGAGTCTGCCTCTCCCTATGACCTTCTCCTCTCTAATGCTCTCTCTCACTCATTCTCCCTCAAATAAATAAATAAAATCTTAAAAGAAAAAAAAAAAAAAAAGACCAACCTCTGAACTGTCTCTCAAGGACAACAGATAAACCAAAGGAGAACCTTCCCCTCTCCCACCAGTACAGTGGTGGGAACATCCTGCACAGGCAGCTGGGCTGAGCTAAGCCAAGGTAAAGTGAGCAGGAGAGATGTTCTCTAGCAAGTAAACCTTCAAAAAGTTGTTGACAAATACAAATGTCAATAAACATTCCAAAAAAATCCATAAGTAGAAATAAGTATCATACATCAATCTCTAAACAAGGATTTGAAAATTTTGTGGATAATCTCTACAGCATTTATGATCTAGATCTACTGTATATTTCCCCCTTTATCTAATACTTTCATGTCTCAATTATTACCAATATTTGTCAATTTTAAATCTATGAAGTTTGCACTGACACACATTATCTCTTCTCTGTTTTATATTCTTTGTATTTCTAATATTTCTAATCTTGCAACAATAAATTTTCAGTTTATTTTCTAAAACAATACAGAGTATGTAAGCTGTATTTTGAGTTAAATAAACTTTTGTGTGTTTGTCTTGCAGCCTAACTGCTTCTTATGATGTTTATTTACCACTTGTCTTCTAACTTTGTCTATCAGGTCCTGAGGACTAGGGACCATGCTGATTGAATGAACCCTGGACAAGATGGAGAGCATCTTCTGGTTTGGGGTTCTTATAAAAGTCAATAGTCCTTCAACTTACTCAGTATGATGGGTCAGAACGAAAAACACTTATCTATGATACACTTTGTTTCCAAAGTTAAAAAAGTCCAGACAGTATTGTGCTTCTATCTTAGAGGCAGTGGATGAATGCAACTACAATTTGTTTTCCCTTTGGAAGGAATACCCTAACACATTCCCTCACACATGCTGCGACTCCTGAAAACTTTACTCAGGACACAGAGTCCTGAATTTTTCATGAGGCTATCTCTCAGGCTCTAGAATACATGTACCTCACCAACTCATTCAGGGTGCCTGCTTCTCTCTTCCTACCAGATCTTAGCATGATAATGTCATGTCATAGACCGATGTGCCATGCTATGGGGTAATGAAATGGTCAATGTCCCTGTGGGTTAATTAGAACCTGAAACAGGAGTGTTAATGTAACTCAGAAGTAGGAAGATGAAGGTATATTGTTGTATCCTGACAGACTTAATCAAATTGTATCTGGTGTTTCTCTTAGAGAATGGAGCAAAGGCCTTTAGCGGATGGAAAATTTCAAACCAGGGGATGAATTCATTTTCTCCACATCATTTTTCAAGACACATCTGTCTCCTGTACAGTCCAATCAAGACACATCTGTCTCCTGTACAGTCCAATCAGATGAGTTACATGTGGATGTGCTGTCTGTACTTTTCAAATGTTTAACCGTAGGGCTTATTAATGAACCTCAGTATATAGTGTGGTTATCACTTTGCTATTTTGCTAAAAAAATTTGGTTCCAGAGACTAGAATTATCCCATCTTATAAAAATTACTCTTACTTTTAAGGTCATGGAACAAAGGTGGTATTTTTTTTAATTTATTTTTTATTTATTTTCAGCATAACAGTATTCATTATTTTTTTCACCACACCCAGTGCTCCATGCAATCCGTGCCCTCTATAATACCCACCACCTGGTACCCCAACCTCCCACCCCCCCCTCAGATTGTTTTTTAGAGTCCATAGTCTCTCATGGTTCACCTCCCCTTCCAATTTCCCCCAACTCCCTTCTCCTCTCTAACTCCCCATGTCCTCCATGCTATTTGTTATGCTCCAAAAATAAGTGAAACCATATGAGAATTGACTCTCTCTGCTTGACTTATTTCACTCAGCATAATATCTTCCAGTCCCGTCCATGTTGCTACAAAAGTTGGGTATTCATCCTTTCTGATGGAGGCACAATACTCCATGGTGTATATATGGACCACATCTTCCTTATCCATTCGTCCGTTGAAGGGCACCTTGGTTCTTTCCACAGTTTGGTGACCGTGGCCATTGCTGCTATAAACATTGGGGTACAGATGGCCCTTCTTTTCACTACATCTATTAACTGCTGAATATGTCTATTTTAATATATTCAGGATCCAAGAAAATACTCATTGGTTGGGTTGAAGAATACAGAAAACTCATGATGAGATGGAATTAGTTCCAAAATTTACTTTCGCTAGATCATTTCTGGAACACAAAAAATTACTAATATCTCAGTAAATCAATCAAAAAACTGGAAATGTTTATTCTTTGAATTATTGTTTACACTGGTAAATGGCCAAGTCTCTTTTAGGATGGAAGGCTTAAAGAAAGGTTTAAATACATAATTAAAATATTAATACAGGTTCTTTCTTTAAATCGTAAATCTCTGTCTGCTCCTCAGTCCTTTAAGTGAGTAACAGTGCCTTTCTGAACTTAACCAAGACTGGAAATCGGATCAAAGTTCATGACTCTCCATTGTGATGATCAATATCTGCTCTACTTTTAATTAGACTTAGATTTATATTTTGATTATGTAAAAAAGTATGGTCTTAGATAGCTGGCCATTTTTTTCTGTGCTGAGAACAGCAATTAGTCATCACCAATAATCCAGTGTGCCAGTGATTCCAATTATAAACTTGTTGCCTATTACGGTAAGTGTGTCCACATTTCCTATAGATGTTAGGTGATGTTTCTTTGCCCCTGACATTCTAGGATTCCATCATCTCCATGAAAATCAATTAGCTAATTTCAAGCATCTTTTATACTCATTCTTGTCCTATAGAGAACAACCACTGTCATATTTTCAATGATACTTATAAGATATATTCTTCAATGTCATTGAGATTTAAACAGTTCCTTACTGGACATATAGTAAAATAAGTTACATATAATGAATTTTAAAATGTATATTTCCTCAGGTTTTGGAGTCCCTTTCATTACATTATACAACAAGGAAATGCAGGCATCACGACTTCAGGAATCATAGACTATATATGATTCTTAGTTCAATCCAGTAATGAAGGAAAGGCATAAAGTAGGATAATGCATAATCCCTGTTAATTTCTTTCAAACTCTCATCTCTGTAAGGCAGCTCAATCTAATAGTGTGCCTCTTTTCAAGTAGTTTCACAGAAATTTCCATACATTTTTTCTTGCTTCTGATGGTAAGCAAAATCTGGTGCTATTCCTCTGTAAGACTTTTTTTTTTTTTTTCCTGGTCATATATTTGCTTGCCCACCAAGTGGCAGTTTGAAGTTTGGAGACAGCAAGAAATGACAGAATGGGAGATAAGGAGAATTGGCATGCCTTAGATTATCTGGGGAAGCCTTGACCTTAAGTGAGACCATTTCAAAATAAGGAGGGACAAGCCTTCAAAAACAAAAGCAAAGAAGCACCTTATACCAAGGAGGCAGGCCCAGAGACTCTGAGAGGATGGCCGTATTCAGTGCTATTTAATTCTATCCAAGGATCCTCACTGCACAGGACAGGGTCCAGCTCTTTCCCACTAACTTTCACATTGAAAATAATTTAACAACCTGTAGGATAAGCTTCATTCACTCTGTAAGATTTTATTATAGCAGCTTCCATATCTTTCAAAGCCTGGCCTTCCATAGAAGCTTCATTTTCACTATTAAAGATAATGACTTGATTGCTTTGTCCTCTGTAATGTGAATAGCCAACATTCTATACACAAAGCAAACGTATGCTTGAATCTCTTCCAACTTCTCTATCTAGATTATTAAAACCCACATTTCCATACTGTTGAGTATTGTCAGTTAAAGAAATCTCTGATGTAATTTTCCATTGGTCAGAATGCAAGTGAGAATAAAATCCACTTTAGTTCACATAAGAAGGGAGGATTGAGCCTACAGTGTTAAAGAGCTTACTGAACTATTTGAGTGTGTGAAGAAATCTATTCTAGCCTGACCTGACCTCCAAAGTCATAGTACTGAAATGGGCTTCCTTAGAAACTAGTCCCTGTCACATTCAGAAACTGAAGAATTCATAATCAGCCTACCAGGGGCAACTGGGTGGTTCCGTTGATTAAGAGTCTGACTATTGATTTGGGCTCAGATCACTATCTCAGGGTGGGGATCAAACCCCACAGGGGGAATCTGTGCTCAGCCGGAGTCCACTTGAGGACTCTCTCTCTCCCTCTGTCCTTCCCCTCTCCCACCCCCAGCTTGCACACGTGTGCTCTCTCTCAAGTAAATAAATCTTAAAAAAAAATAATAAAAGAATCAGCCTACCAAATTAGAATACTCATGCTATAAATACCAGTTCTAAATCTGTGGCTTTTTTGCTACAATCAGAAAGTTTTCTGCTGATTTGAAAAGCTTCCAGAAACTACCACCTCTGGAACAATCTGTAATCTCTAGTGGGGTCTCTTTCTCCCCATTTGTCTCAGTTCTAAATTTAAGTTTACTATAAGTATACCTAATTGATGAGATCTTACAAGATTCTCTTATGGAATCTGAAAAATACAGTTTATAGTGTTCTAGTCTCTTCATGCTGGAAGATAATGTTGGGATTTGTTAAATGAGATAATCTTCAAATTGGGCATATTTTAAACACCTTTCACTCACTAATAGAGTCTTCTGCATTTTCATCATTATTATACATTCACCCTTTTTTTCATATCTTAAAATATTAACCATTATCTTCCTGGATTTTCTTGATGGAAGTGAAATTAAAGCATGTGCCCAATTTACTGGACTTTTGCAAGACCAGTTCCAGATTGAAAGACTTGTGCCAAAATTGGTGACCTTAAATTTCTGGAAGACTTCTCTGAATACATTTTATTTGTAATATGTGCCTTAGCTCTTATACTGAATGCCCTAGACCTTGCTGCCCTATAAACACTTTTGGGAAAAAAAAATTATGCCAAATTTCAATATGTCAAGCTGTGATTAATCAACTTTGTTCCCCAAAAGATTAAATTAGTACTGCAAAAGGTCAATAAATGCTAATGATTGTTATCTGGCCTTAGAGCTATGAACAGAATTCTTGAAAAAAAAATAATTTTATAGAAAAAAACCTAAGTCATTTTGGAATAAATGATTAGAAATGTCAACTGAATTTGTTACTTTTATTGTGAAAAACTTTATTTATGACCCAATAACAGTTATAGTCTCTTTTCCATAGGATATTGTGCTAAAAAGAATACCATCAATCATATGGAATAAATATTGGTCTTCATTCTCATGGAAACAGAATTGAAAGGATATGTAATTGCACTCTTTTGTTCAACATTCATTAAGTAACTAGTATGTGGTTGGTATTTGTAAAGATTCTGAGGAATATCTAAAGGAGACTGGAGATTGTTCCCAGAATTTAATAGAGTGGACTTTATAGGCACTGTGTTATTAATTCTTAGTATGTCATCTTGTTCAGATTAAAGGGCAATTTTTACCATTTTAATAATGAAGAAACAAAGGCTCAAAGAATTTATCGTATTTATAAAGTCACACCAAGAATGTGTGTTATCCTCAAAATCCAAGTATTTCATGTAGCACCTTATTGCTTGCAATCTAAAAGGACAGGCAGAAATATGAACAACTAACTTTTTTTTCATTGACTAGAATGGTGAGCATATCAGTAGAAATACAAAGTATTCTGGATGGCTAGAGAATACTCTATTTGAATGGAAAGATAAAAAAGAGTTGATGATAGGAATTGGTGATTATGAAATTATTAGATCACTCTCAACAAGTAGAGATTTAGAGAAAAGTGTAGACATAATTCCACCCGTAACAGTGGGTGATGCATACAACATGACATCACTAGAAGGATTTATTCAGAAAAAGCTTGAAACAGGAACTCCTGCTAAAAGCCTGTTAACAGTTCATGTGAAGGTTAATTAAAGGAACTAGGGCAGCAGTAAGACTGAATAGAAACTAAAGTCTGAAAAGACACTAAAGTTAAACCAGAAAAACTTGGAGTCAAACTGAGTATTACGTGTAAATGAAAAGGGAAACTAAAACTATTTCAGCTATTTTTTTTTTTTTTTTTTTTGTATGGTAGACTGAAAGTATTTCAATGCTTATAGAGACAGCAGAATGAAAGATTTGGCAAAGAGGTAGAAAGAATACAACTTGAGACATTGCATTTTGCTGATGCATGTGGAGATACAGCAGACAAGCCAGACTTCATTAAAGTCATAAGATCAGGAGGTCAGAACAAAAGTGTAGACTTAGAGCCATGCATACAGAGAAGGTGACTGTGGTGGTGAAGATGAAAAAAAAAATGTACAGCATTTTTTTAAGGTGCTGGAAACAGAATTTTACAAAATTCCTATAATTGAGGATCAGGTACACAAAAGACTGATTTAGGAAAATACGATTGAATAAGGAAGACCATAAATAGAGTGCTCAGAAGCACAAGAGTAAGGATTTTAAGCAGAACAACTGTTTTCTCAGAAGGACAACTACTATGAAGACATGATGATTTAAATTGTCTAAGTTCTAAGTTACAGCATATTTTTAGGGCTATTAACATAGTCTTTCGCCAGGTGTATTTGTTTGAATATTTAGACACATAAGATGTTATATAAACATTAACAAGTAAAAATATATCCACATTCAGATTGATTCGAGAAAAGTTATAATCTGTATACCTTACTTAGAGTTGCCAATATGTTTCAGCTTAGCAAAGCTCAGAGATTGAAAAACCATATACTTGCCTTTAAATACAGTATCTCAAAATTAATGTGACAACAGAGTCCTATTTTTTTTACCTATAGCTTATTAATATTTTAATAAACAGTTAATAAACTGCTGAATTAGTGAGAAAAAGTGAGAAAAAACAAGATTCTAAGCAAAATGCCCTTTTTATCAATTGTTTCAGTGAAAGGCAGACAAGAATGGAAAGCTGGTACTTGAGAGAGAATGTTTCCCTATAAAAGAGAAAAATTATAATGTAGACTTCATAAAAAGTATTTTTCTCTAAGCCTAGGAAATGGGAAAGTTTGCCTAGAGGGTATTTAACAGGGATTCTATAGAGGATTTTCAGGTTTCACTGAGAAGTCTGCTTGGCTGATTTTTTTACTTATGTCCAATTTATTCAATGTTTACTTTTAGTTTTAAAAGAACTATTACTTTTATTAATGCAACTTATTTAATATGAAGACTTGAAATATGGAAATTAATATGAAGAAAGCTATGTGAGGGGAGATTACTTTTATTTTATTTTATTTTATTTTTTGGCCATTGGCATATATTACTTTCATTATACAGAATAATGGAGATCCAAGTTTCAAGTGAATAAAAGAGCATAACTAAGAGTGATATTTATTGTGGATCCATGACTTACATATTTGTCCTGTTAAAATTAGAGCAGATCTTAGTCCAAGACCTAAGTAGCACTGACTTAAATTTATTGAAGAAAAATAACTGAAATATTAAAATGTCTTAATATTATATTTTTTATTTTATTATTTGCCCATGGTATTTGATGGCATTTCTACTCTTCCAATTGTTCAGATCTAAAACATTAGTGTAAGCCTTGACTTCTCAATTTCTCCCCTACCCTGGATCAAAACTATTAGGAAATCGTGTTGGTTCCACTCATCCTCACCATTCCACTGCTTAGAACTTGGTGGGCTCCCCTAGCATCCTTTGTCTGGACCACTGCCCTAGCCTCCTAAAGGGTATCCCCAAATTTTCCTTGCTGTCCTGCAGTCTATTTTCAAGACAGTAGCCAAAACTATCTTTTAAAACTTAAGCCTTGGGCTCAAAAATCCTCTGATAAT
Source organism: Mustela erminea (assembly GCF_009829155.1). NCBI lineage: Eukaryota > Metazoa > Chordata > Mammalia > Carnivora > Mustelidae > Mustela > Mustela erminea. The sequence continues at coordinate 37,560,780 of NC_045628.1, read as the reverse complement.
TTTCCTGTTTTGCTGTGAATAAAAGAAACAGTCTTCATGATATTTTTATAATGGACCACAAGGCCCTACCTCAGTGGATTCTCAAGTGAGGGTCATTTTACCCCCTAGGGGACATTTGGCAATATCTGGAGACAAATTTGATTATTACTCCATCTGTAGGAGGTTCTACTAGAGGATGGAGTATAGGGAAGTGCTAACTATCTTACAATGCATAGGAGAGCCTCCTTACAACAGAGAGTTATTCAGTCCAATAGAGTGGAGATGGAGAAACCCTATCTAAATGATATGAATCTCATTGTGTTTCAGAGTTCATCTCCCACTAACTTCCCAACCCACTGCTCACTCACTCCAATCCATCACTCTGGCCTCTTCTTTTCCACAAATCCACTAGGAACATTTTTTTTTTCACCTTGTTATTAAATTTTTCAGGCTTTCTTGAGATATTATAGACATATAACAAACATATAACATTGCGTAGTTCAAGATGTACAGCATGATGATTTGATATATTTATAAATCACAGAATGATTTATCATAGCATTAACTAACACCTTCATCGTGTCACATAATTACCATTTTATTTTTGTGGTAAGAACCTTTCAGATTGAATTCAGGCCTTTATACCACTTGTTTTCTTTGCCTAGGATGTTTATCACCCAGACATCAACAAACCCAACTCCTTCATCTTTTTCAAACATCTGGCCAAATGCCATCTTCTCAGTAGAGCATTGCCAATCTACCTTCCTTGGTCTACTTGTTTATTTTTTCATAGTCCATAACATACTATACATAACGTACTATGTACTTGATACATAGTCATTTTGTTTATTGATAAATTGTTGTCTTTTACCAAAACACAAGCTTCCTGAAGAGACTCATCTAAGTTTGTTTGGCCTGCTCATTTATCCCAAATATCTGGCACAAACTAGGTAGCCAATGCATATTTGTCCATTTTGGTAACTTAGTTTGCACTTCATTTATTTTATTTCTGAAGAAATTTAGAGTACGCTTTTTACTAGTTTATATGAAAAAGGTGGTAATTTTTATCTTCCATCTGGATTGGCACGATCTGCGGCTTAACATATTCTTGTTTGTTTGCTTTTACTTCTCCCTGCAGAGTGATGAATTTCCTAGAAAAGACATTACAGCCTTATTTTTTCTATTGTTTATGTGGGGAAAAGAAATGCAGAAGGCTAAAAAGGGGATCCTTTATATCTTAAGGGCAAACAGAAAAGATTAGAAGCCAAACCCTTTCTTATTCATTATGTAGTCCTTTTAGACCTTTTTAAAGTCCACTGTCCTAAAACAATTGCTCCCAATTTTCCATTTACATATTTATATCTCAGTAAAACATTGCTATGTAGGTCATTACTACTACAGCAGGAGACAACGCATTGGGATATTGGAGACTGATTAGTTGCTAGGCTGTGCTTGTTAACATGCAGACTCTTGAGTGAAGAATACATTTGCATATTTCTTTTCTTGTCCAGGATGACACACATTTCTCTTTGCCTGCCTAATACCATTATCATGTTTGAACATTCTTGTCCTGGGAATTAATTTTTCACAGATTTTTCTGTTTGCTCTACTTCTTCACTCTGTTTCTGATTCTTTCAAAATGTATGTTTATATTATTCTGTCATTAGCCAGTAAATTGTTCAAAACAGCTCTTTCTTTGATTTTTTTTTTTTTTTTTTCAGTTTTTACTGTGGGTTTGACTCCTCAGAGAGGATGTGGTTAGGATTTGATCATGGGATACTGTCTCTTTTTAATATTCATGATTTACACTATTCTTTCTTCTCCATTTCATATAGCATGTTTATTACCCTAAACACTTAAAACTTGTCTATTTCCTTCCCAAATACTCTCTATTCTCATTTCTACTCTAAGCAAATATAACTACTGAACTATCAAACATAATATATATTAATCCCAACAATCATATATAGAGAGATGTATTGCATGAATATACAGGAAATGCATCAGAATGAGATATATACGTATAAATGTAAGTTTCAAAATGCCCCTCAAAGTTTATACTTTACTAAGAGGCTTTTAAAAGAAGGAAAAATGAGAAAGATAAAGTGAGAAAAACCGAAAAAGTAGGAAAACTGTGTTTTAAAGGGAAGAAACTAACCAATGCTGCATGAATGGACTTCTGGCTCTGATGCGTTCTGTCTGCTCCCAACACAGAAGAGTGATAAAGAAAACCTAACAGTAGAAACAAAGAAACAAATAAAAAACCTGGAAATAACACTTAGAGCAAGGCCAGCAGACTTGCTGTGCTTTGGATTTTGAGGCTGGCAGTAATAGTCGGTTTTGGTTGTTACAAGTTAAAGGGCACTGAAAACGTTCCAATTTCAAGACTAGATGTAAAAGGATGAAAAGAATCCTTCAGCCCACAGGTATTTAAAGTAGATTAATAACTTTGAAAGAAAAGATAATAATACAAAACAACTGAAGAAGTCATTATACAGATTTCCCAAGGACTTTGCAGGCCAAAAAATCACAGGGCAAACAACAAGTATAATAAATGAAAATACATTTATGCCAAACATATAATAATAACTATAAACATGAAGGTTAAAGACAAAATCTTAAAGACTACTAGAAGAGAAAAAACAGATTACCTGCACAGAAGAATTTTTGATAGAGAGCAAGCAGTCTTCTTACTATTAGCAGCACAAGTTGGAAATAGAGTTGTATGATCAGCTTGTTGGAGAAAAATGTCTATGTGAACTTCCTCAGCCCTCCAAACCACCCCCCCGATTCCTGTAACTTCTTCAGCACTTAGTACATAATATTTATTTCTTCACTTTGTGAGTGCTATATGCAAAATTAAATTTCAACTATTTGAAAACAACCATGATATTGAATTTATAATTTTGTGAGGCATAAATTTGACTGTTGAAAAGAGATTGGTATTTAGAAATGAAACTTTAAGATATAAAGTAATATCTACCTGTCAATTTGCCCTCACAGATCTTTCTTTGCTCCTATTTACACTGTAATGGGGGGTACTTGCATGGGGATTATCTCCCAAACCAGTAGGAATATAAAAGAAATGCCACAGAACATACAAATGAACAATATACTTTACCTAAACTAGGTGATAGTTTAGTTATTATGTGAAAATGACATTTGAGATGAAAATACATAGATATTTAAATATGACATATTCCTGTTCTTTTGTTGTTTTGATTAATTTGCTGGGCTCTCTCAGAAGGTAGTGCATTCCCTGGGCTTATAAACCTGATGTGCTAGGAATTCAGTGGAGGAAATTCATGAATCAGGAACTCCCAGAGTAGTCTTTAAGTTACTTGCACTTGAAAGATTTGCAGATTCAAAGTTTCAGTCACTCCACCAGGCAAAGAACCATGAGCATCGGAGAAGCTTTTTTATGCCAAAGAGAATATGAAATGGGAAGTAGAAGAAAGTACTCATAAATACCAGCTATGGCCATACTAGTTCCAGAATCCACAACTGTAACAGTTATAAGTAATTTATTTCTTATTTTGATATGAATGTATTTGTAAATATATTTAACATTCTTTCTCCCTTCTCTCAATCCCATGCCACCTGACATAATGTCTTAATAGCAATTACCTGCATATATCAGGAAATACATTCTGAGAATATTAAAGGAGCAACACGAGTCAGTAAGAAGAATGAACTTCTAGAAATATGGGTAAAGAAGTGATGCGTCCTTTTGTAAGTGTACATCTCTGATTGGTGTTTTTTTTTTTTTAATTAATTTTTTATTTTTTATAAACATATGTTTTTATCCCCAGGGGTACAGGTCTGTGAATCACCAGGTTTAGACACTTCACAGCATTCACCAAAGCACATACCCTTCCCAGTGTCCATAATCCCACCCCCTTCTCCCAAACCCCCTCCCCCCAGCAACCCTCAGTTTGTTTTGTGTGATTGGTGTGTTTTTAATTGCACAAGAAAGACTGCATTATATTAGGCAGGTATGTGATTTTTTTATCACCTTAATTTGAATTTAAGCATGGTTATGCCGAATTGATGATGGTTAGACTTTAGTGGACTGTGATATGTCAATTTAGCTAAGATAGGACTCCATTTCCTAAAAGGGAAATGGTTGCAGGTTAGTTTCAGCCACAGGAAATAGTCTTTTCACACAATTTACCTTATAAAAGTCGGGCCTCTAAGAAGCAGTACCCATCCTGTTCATGCTTAGAAGCTGGGCACCTGAGCATTAGCTGCTATTATGCTGTGCTCCCCTTTTGCCTCGCCATTTCTCAGCAACTCTGGCTCCAGGTTTCTGAGTCCCAGGCCAGCCTCTTCCATCTTCAAGGCAGCTGTTGGGTCCATAGTCCCTTCAGCTTCTCCAGCACCTGAGCTAGGTTAAACAAAAGGTGGGTGGTGGGGTGGGCAGTAGTTTTTCCTACAGATTGTTATTTTGAAGGCTCACAGAGGGTCAGAGAGCACTGTGGTTCCAGCTTTCCCTCACAAGTTCCAACTTGTTTATGCCCCTCCACACTTTCCACTTCACATGAAATTTCTCTTCCCTCTTCCTCCTTCAAGTTTGTGTTCTAATATATTGCCAAGCCAGCACCAGGCAGAGGCTAATGTAGGGCCCAACAGCAGGCTGCCCCAAAACGTGCCACTCTGGCATACTGATTATTTATTTGTTTATTTATTTATCTATTTATAATTTTAAATAAAAGTTACTTAAGAGACAGCATGTGCAAGAAAACCGAGACCCTCCTCTGTCTCCTTGAAAGCAAGAAATAAATTTCCCACGTGGAAGGTATTAGGTGGTAAGAGATATCTATATCATCAGAGATAGGAAATTAAGAGCCAAGAAGCCTGTATAAACAAACCCTGTTAGTTTTTACTAATTTGCCACCTTAGCCCAAATTCTGTTTAAAATTCCTGACTAACTGAAGCTCCTAAAGGTTTCTTTGTCCTCTCATTTCCTCATGGTTTTCTGTAGTCTCCTTGTCTAAAAGTATACAAGCTGCCTTAGTCATTTCTGTAGGTATCAATTTCATTATTGGGCCTCTTGAGCCCAATTGAGCATGTAATAAAACTTTGTGTTTCTTTTTTTTTCCCTCCTGTTAATTTGTCTTGTGTAAATTTAATTCTTAGTCCAGCTGGAAGACTCTGAAGGGTAGAGGGAGAATTTTTCATTCCCTCCATTAATGTGACTTTGTTTAACCAGCTCTTAACAGTTGCATAAAGCTAAATACTTCCAACAAATTTCCTATATTACTCTTGGTAACTGTGCTTCCTTGATGAAGCCTAATAGAATTCTAGAGATTAAAGTGATAAAGTAATTGTGTTTGTTACACAATTAAGTAGTGTGTGTGTTTGTGTATGCTGTTGTCCTGTCTTACTCTGTGGTTGTTTTGCTGACCTACTCAAAAGTTAGTGTGTCTCATGTTATTGGAATGATTCGTATGCCGAAATAATGAAAATTATTAAAAAAACTGATAACTCATATGCCCTCAAAGTGGGGCCTATTGATCACTTGCACTTAAATCATCTCTAATTGCTGATGTTTGATAACCTGCAGAATCTAAAACCATTCCCCAAAGATTCTAATAACTAAATTTTTAGAACTTGTATTTTTTTGGAGTTTTGGAGTTTGTATTCTTGAAAAGCATTCTCTTATATAAGGGTAAACTCCAAGTGGCTTAAATATTTATTTATTTTTAAAACCCATAAATGTACTGGAAGAAATAACAAGTGACTTTATATTTATACTTGGGAAGGAAAATGTTTCAACATAAAAATCTAAGAAGTATTAAAAAAGAGGCAGATGAATAAATTTGATTATGTAAAAATAAAAAAGCTATATCATAAAAATATAGTGAGTAAAATAAAATCATAAACTATTGAATGGGAACAAAATATATGTAGTTAATATAAAAAAGTATATGAGATCCCTTAGGAATCATAAGGAAAGAAAAACAATAATAGAAAAAATTACAAAGTATATCAATATTTAGTACACATGAAAGAAAATAAAAATGTCCCTCGAATATATAAAGTTATGTCCAACTCCCCTCATAAAATAAATGTAATTTAAAATAGAAGAAGTCAAATTTTTGATCTAACAATTTTGGCAAAGCTCACACCTTCTGTGAATCTATGAGGAAACAGATAGTATTATGTGTTGATTGAGCAAATTCATACTACTCAAGAGTGATTTGGCAACGTGTATCAGATTCCAGATGCATTTAACTATTGATCATGCAATCTGACCCAAGAGAATTTTTCCTATGTATTTTGAAATTATAGAATGACACTTGAATAAATTTAGTTTGGTTAATAATAATAATATTAATTTTTTTGGACATCAGAATGTGGTCAGGGCAAAAAACTGGACACAAGGTGTTCTTAATAGGATCCTATATAAATAAAATATGGTACAATAATAAACAATAAAAAGCTATGATCCTACAGAAAATAAGTACCATTAAAAAGAGAACTATAGCCCAATATCCCTGATGAACATAGCTACAAAAATCCTCAATAAAATATTAGCAAACCAAATCCAATAATACATTAAAAAAATTTACCATGATCAAGTAGGATTTATTCCTCAGTTGTGGGGGTGATTCAATTTTCACAAATTAATCAGTGCCATATATCACATCAAAGAGAAGAGAGAAGAACCATATGATCATTTCAATAGATGCAGAAAAAGGATTTGACAAAATATAACATACATTCATGATAAAAACCCTCAACAAAGTAGCTTTAGCAGGAATACACCTCAATGTAATAAAGGCCATTTATGAAAGCCCACAGCTAGCATCAACCTAAATGGAGGAAAACTCAGAGCTTTCCCCCACTTAAGGTCAGGAAAAAGACAAGGATGTCCACTCTCACGACTTTTATTCAACACAGAAATGGAAGTCCTATTAAACAGCAATCGACAACAAAGAGAAATAAAAGGCATCCATACAGGCAAGAAAGAAGTAAAGCTTTCACTATTTGTAGATGACATGATAAACCCAAAGACTCCACCAAAAAACTGCTAGTACTAATAAATGAATTCAGTAAAGTAGCAGGATAAAATACCAATGTATAGAAATATGTTGCATTTCTACATGACAATAATGAAACAGCAGAAAGAGAAATTAAGGAATTAATCCCATTTATAACTGCAACAAAAACAGTAAGATATCTGGGAATAAATTTAACCTTCTGTAACCTAATACAGAAGACCCATATTCTGAAAACTATAAAACATTGATAAAAGAAATAGAAGATAACACCAAGAAATGGGAAGACGTTCAATGCTCATGGATTAGAAGAACAAACACTATTAAAATGTCTATATGAGGGGCACCTGGACAGCTCAGTTGGTTAAGCCATTGCCTTCGGGTCAGGTCATGATCCTAGAGATCCGGGATCGAGTCCCACATTGGGTTCCTTGCTCCACGGGGAGTCTGCTTCTCCCTCTGACTTCTCCCCTCTTATGTTCCCTCTTTCTCATTCTCTCTCTCTCTCAAGTAAATAATCTTTTAAAAAAAGTCTATACTACCCAAAGCAATCTGCACATTTAATGTAATCCCTATCAAAATACCACCAACATTTTTCATACAGCAAACACAAATAATGCAGCCATTGTAGAAAACAGTATGGAGGTCTCTCAAAAAGTTAAAAATAGGACTACCCTAAGATCCAGCAATCGCCCCGTTGGATATCTACCGAAAGTATACGAAAATACTAATTTAAAGGGACACATGCACAGTTCATAGCATCTTTATTTACAATAGCCAAGATATGAAAGCAGCCCAAGTATCCATGACTGATGAATGGATGAAGAAGAAGTGGTATTATATATGCAATGGAATATTTTACAGACATTAAAAATAATTAAATCTTGCCATTTGCATCCACAGGGATGGAACAGAGTATTATTTTTTTTTAAGATTTTATTTATTCATTTGACGGACAGAGATCACAAGCAGGCAGAGAAGCAGGAGAGAGAGAGGAGGAAGCAGGCTCCCTGCTGAGCAGAGAGCCCGATGCGGGGCTCGATCCCAGAACCCTGGGATTATGACCTGAGCCAAAGGCAGAGGCTTTAACCCACTGAGCCACACGGGCGCCCTGAGAGTATTATGTTAAGCAAAATAAGTCAGTCAGAAAAAGACAAATACCATATTATTTCACTAATATATGAAGTTTAAGAAACAAAACAAATGAAAAAAGTAGAAAATATGAGAGAGAGAGGCAAACCAAGAAATGGACTCTTAAATATAGAAAACAAACTGATGGTTACCAGAAAGGAGGTTAGTGGGGGGAGGGGGGTCTGGTTTAAGAAGTGCACTTGCTATTAGGAGCACCTGGTATGTATGGAAGTGTTGAATCACTATATTGTACACCTGAAACTAATACAATACTAAATGTTAAGTAACTGGAGTTAATATCTTTAAAAAACAAATAAAAAAGACAAAAATTATTCTGTCTACGATTATAGGAAGATTACAGGATTTATTAAGTAAAAAATAGCAGTGTGTGCAATAGTGTATATAAAATACCATATTTGTGTGAGAAAGGGAGAGTAAAAAATTTATTAAAATGTTTTATTAAATTTGAATATAGATAATCAGTAAAGATACACTAGGAACTAGAAATAGTTGTTACTTGCTTACTGACCTAGGGGTCAGAGTCCTTAGGTTGGGGATAGCTAGACATTTCATTAGGCAATTAAAAATACTATTTTGATTTTTGTACTATATGAATATAAGTTCCTAGTAAAAATGAAACTGAAAGGAGAAATAAAATTAAATTAAAGAGGAAATGTCAGATTTTTCTGATGACATTAACATTTGAGAACTGTTGACTCAGATTATTGAGTTAGATAACCCATAAATTCCTTCATATCTAAATTCTCTAATGCTTTTTTGTGTTTCCTAATAAAAAATATATACATTTATACACATATATCATATATTCTCACTCCTTTATATATAAAAAGCACTTCCAACATTTGTTAACTCACCAAATTTGTACAGTCTTCATCAACAGTAGCACACTGCCTTGTCTTTTACTGCTTGTATAAGAATGAACACTGAATTCTTTCTCAAAAATGGGAAAGAAATGTTCTATGTGTCATCCATAATATTAATTTTTATTTTTCATTTGTATAATGCTTTAAATTTTACAAAATACCTTAACATTACTGTTCTAATTTGAACAGAACTACAATCTCATTAGTCCTTCTTTCTATTTGAAAGAAGAAAAGAACAGGTATTAGGGAATAAATCCCCTCTGCCTGATACATTCTTCATGTAGATTTTTTTCTCCCACTTTTTAATTCGTTCTTTTCTAATGTAATCTTCTCAGAAAAACTTCCCTGACATAATATCTAAAATAAAATACCATTTTTTGTCTCTATTTTCTCTTTAATTTTCCTTTATAGATTTTATAACTACCTGATATTCTTTTCTATTCTATATATATATATATATATATATATGTAAAATTTTTTTTAAGATTTTATTTATTTATTTGACAGACAGAGATCACAAGTAGGCAGAGAGGCAGGCAGAGAGAGAGGGGGAAGCAGGCTCCCCACCGAGCAGAAACCGAGCAGGACCCTGGTATCATGACCTGAGCTGAAGGCAGAGGCTTTAACCCACTGAGCCACCCAGGTGCATATATATATATATATATATATATATATATATATATATATAATTTAACCATCAATTTCCCAAGTAGAACATAGGCACAAAGTGTTTACGTGTTTAGTCAGCTGCCTTATTCTCAGTGCTTAGAAGAGTGCCTAGTGTAAAGTAGAAACAAACAAGCAAAAATACTCCCTGTCAATTAATGAACATCTATATATTCAAACATCTATAAACTTAAACATAATTCAAAAGTGAAGAAATATTAGACATATTCTCAGACCCTCACTGAAAGATCTTCAGTTCAAGCTTTATTTGAATCCCATTTCAAAGAACCCCAAACAAACAGGAAAATACTAAAAATTTTTAGTGTAGGAGTATACCAAAAACCATGATGTATTCTTGGTGCTCATTGGTTTTATATACTTAAAAGTATATTTAATTTCTTATATTAGATTTCATTTATTTGGTAATATATTTTATTGTATTGAATTAAATGAGCTTCTAAATGTGCAACATAACAATATCAACAGCAATTACTGAAATGACATACTACTAGTGATTTTTACTTAAAAACTAAATCATGAGAGTCATTTTATGACCTTTCTTATTATAAGATTTGAAATATTTCTCTCTTAATTTAAAAAATGTTGATCACTTTTGAGAAGAATTTTTGATGTATACACACAGGAGTCCCTCACTGGAAGCCTGGAGTCATGGGTAGTACTAAACCATACATATACACTCTGCTTTCTACTATACATACTTATGTTAAAGTTTAAGCACAGTAAGAAGTTAAAACAATAACTAATAATAAAATAGAACAATTATAACAATATTCTGAAAGGAAAGTTGTGTGAAGATGGGGTCTCTTAAAATATCTTATTGTGCTGTAGTCACCCTTCTTCTAGTGATGTGAGATAATAAAATTCCTATGTGATTGGATGAGGTAAGGTAAATGATGTAGGTGCTCTGACCTAGTTAAGATGAATGCATCAGAAGGGGGATTATGTGCTTCCTGACTGCAGTTAACTGTGAGTAAATGGAAACACAGAGATCAAACTGCAGACAAATGAGGGAGAGGCAGTTACTGTACTCTGTTTTTCATAGGTAAAGATGGTGCTAAAGATGACATGGTGAGAGGAAGATGTGGTCCATATACACTATGGAGTATTATGCCTCCATCAGAAAGGACGAATACCCAACTTTTGTAGCAACATGGACGGGACTGGAAGAGATTATGCTGAGTGAAATAAGTCAAGCAGAGAGAGTCAAGTATCATATGGTTTCACTTATTTGTGGAGCATAACAAATAGCATGGAGGACATGGGGAGTTAGGAGAAGGGAGTTGGGGGAAATTGGAAGGGGAGGTGAACCATGAGAGACTATGGACTCTGTAAAACAATCTGAGGGTTTTGAAGGGGTGGGGGGGTGGGAGGTTGGGGTACCAGGTGGTGGGTATTGTAGAGAGCACGGATTGCATGGAGCACTGGGTGTGGTGCAAAAATAATGAATACTGTTATGCTGAAAATAAAAAATAAATAAATAAAAAAGATGACATGGTGGTGGGAAATTTATATTGTAATTTTAAAATTTGTTTCCAAAAGTATATATTTAATCGATTCCCATTCCTACAAATTATTGTACCTTCACTGGTTTGATGCTCAATGAAGAGCCCATTGTGGTAGCCATCCTTCAAGATGGCTCATAACGATTCTGACCTCCTGGTGTTTGCAGTCTTTGTAATGCAATTCTCAACTGTCCCAGGTAGGTCTGTGTAACCAATAACATGGCAGAAGTGATGGTATGTGACTTTAAGATTAGGTTATGACAAAGATTCTTTAAAACTTTAGTGAGGCTCCTGATACTACTTCTAGGCCAATTCATATACTTCTTTGTAAAATCCAGTTTTAGCAAGAACCATACTAAGTCAGTTTAGCAAGAGCCTCTCCACCCTCAAAACTTGATCACTTGGTTATCTGATCAAGTTCCTCATCTTCCACAATCCCTGGGTAATATTTGATCACTCTGGCCTGTTTTCACCAAGAATCACTCCTCCTCTGTATCTTATAAGCTCACTCTCCCCTAGGACTTCACTTCATCAATTATCCAGTGCCCATGTAATTACATTAATCTTTCCCTTCTTTTTTGGTTTTATCTACATGTAAACAATTAACATTTCTTGGCATTATAAAAATTAGTTTTTGACACCAAATACCATTTAACTACACTCTTATTTCCATTCAAATGTGCTAGCTGGATGTTTGCCCAGGTCCACATTCTCCACTTTTTGTTTGTGTTTGTTTCTTATCCCACTCATCTGATTTAATATGCACACTCAGTATAGGAAACTACTTTGGGAAAAAGTTTACCCATGACCTCATTTAGCTCATGTTTTGCTGACTGCACTGGATGCATTACTACAGCTTTTGATATCATGGTTCAACCCATTGCTTTTGCAAATGTATTCTGTGATCTCAAAAAACACTCTGATGACACTCCTTCCATGTTTATAGATCCTTCTCATGTTTTCTTCTGTGTTCTACACATGCTGTAAGTACTTCCCACTCTGAAAGCTGTTCAGAGAAATCTCATCCCAACTTACAACTTCAACTATTCAACTGAAGAGATACCTAAAGCTATATCTCTGGCTGGTAAGTTTTAAATTCATGTACCAAATAATTTTCAGCATATAAACTACCTGTATATCACAGAGATATTGCAGAATACGACAAAAAATGGAGCTTTTTATTAAGCCTCTGCAAGTGTTTCTACCCTAATACATATCACGTCTAAATGAACAGTACCATGGGCGCCTGGGTGGCTCAGTGGGTTAAGCCGCTGCCTTCGGCTCAGGTCATGATCTCAGGGTCCTGGGATCGAGTCCCGCATCGGGCTCTCTGCTCAGCAGGGAGCCTGCTTCCTCCTCTCTCTCTGCCTGCCTCTATGTCTACTTGTGTTCTCTGTCAAATAAATAAATAAAATCTTTAAAAAAAAAATAAAATAAATGAACAGTACCACCATTCTCTTAGTTGTGAATATCAGAAACTTCACTGATAGTTCCGTTACTTATATAACCCCAAACTGATGACTGAATCTTTTTTATTCAACATCCTTATTAATTAGCAGAGCCATATTTTCTTTCCCACTGCTGATAGCCTTCATTATCATATGGATTACTTTGAACCATTAGGTCTCTCTGCATTCAGCATTGCCTTCCTCGAACACATTTTTTTGCTATTGTAACCCAAATTATATCTGTGAGACATGAATATAACTGATCATACCATAATTAACTTTCTTCATTGACTAGGAAGCATTTGATATAAAGTTAAAATTCCTTCACATTCCATGATAAGAGTAAAAAAAGGGTTTTGGCTTTTAATTTTCTTGTTATTTTCTCTTGCATGTCCTACACTGTAGAATTCTATGCACTCACATGATTCACACATGCTTTCTCTTGATTTTCTCAACTTCTGCTCATTCCACCTACCCTTACATTCCGTATCAATGTGTCATCTGGAATTACTTTCCTCCTGAAAGTATTTGTGATCTCTTCAAATCAGTATTTTGTATCCTTTGAGTGAATACCTAGTAGTCCAATGCCTGGATTGTAGTGTAATTCTTTTTTTTTTTTTAATTCAATTAACTAACATGTAGTACATCTGATGTACAGTTCAATGATTCATCAGTTGCCTATAACACCCAGTGCTCATCACATCATGTGTTCTGTTTTTGACTTTTTGAGGAACCTCCATACTGTTTTCCAGAGTGGCTGCACCAGTTTGCATTCCCATCATCTTCCTGCACCTCAGTCTATGTTAGTTTTCTTTCCCATAGCATTTTTGTCCATAAGTGACAATAATATTTATTAGATTTTATTACAAATGTCTGGATATTGATGGGCTTTAGTTGATTGAAAAAAGAAAACTGCATATTGTGGGTATTTGAATCAACTTCACGACCCAAGAGGAAGATCATATAATAGGTGAACAAATAAGTGAAAGAATACAAATTGAATTAATTTAATGAATTAATTGCTAATCAATTAATCAAGTAATGAACCAATTCATTAATATGTATTCAATGCCTATAAAGTACCAAGCCTATGCAAGAGCTGGATCCCTAGCAGTGATTAATTCAGACTCTTTGCTAGCCTTCATATCAATTTTCTGCATGTGTCTTTATACTCTGAAAGCTGGATTTAGTTGATCAATGCTACACACTATCGTCAATTAATAGGTATATATTGAGGAGTGTCCGGGTGGCTCAGCCTGTTTATCATCTGTCCTCAGCTCAGGTCATGATCTCGGGTCCTGGGATAAAGGACCACGACCGGGTCCCTGATTAGCAAGGAGGTCTGCTTCTTCCTCTCCCTCTGCGCACCCCCCCCCCACTTGTGTGTTCTCTCCCTCTCAATTAAATAAATAAAATCTTTAAAAACAGGTATTTTTGAAAGAATGGACAAATTGAGATAATTTTTGCAGTTGCACATCTAACTTGTAAAGAGTGCTGCCTTTTGCATGCTCCCCTTTTGGAATACAGACTCATATTTTTCTTTGACTATAAGAGGAGAGATCTGTTGCTAATCTTATAGAATTATAGAATATTTCAGACATATAGAATAGTCTTATACCATGTATCAGAAATAACCTTAATTTTATTTGGTCTTCTAAGATGGGATATCGTCTTTGCCCAAAAAAAAAGCTTTGTAATTTAATTATGTAATATATATTTAAGAGTAAAAGAGTATAAAGAGTATAGGTTAGAAGTGATCCCTAAACATGCAACCAACAGTTTGAAAACATTAGGCTACACATTTTCTAGAATTCTGTAATGAGTCACCTACATTAACGGACCCATTTATATAGAAGACAACTTGCTATAACATGAACAGGATAATGCCACATACTTTAAATATAGTAGATGGAATATAATCTTGCTAACTCGATTTCCTAAAATGTTTGGGATTTTTTAGAATTCTACAGATTTCAAAATGATGGAGTACAGGCAGAGTCAAGAGTTATACCATTTTATTATAGAAAGCATAAGAAATAAAAGACATAGGAAGGATACCAAAATTTGTGAAAAGAGTAAGTGTACATAAGACAAACTGCTTTTCTTTACCTCAGCAAACAGTTTAAGTATGTAAATGCAATGCAGTTGGTGAATGAATGTTAGGTTTTAAAATCTGAATTTCTATCTTTCACTAATTTCAAGGAATTTTAAGTAAATTTGACTACCATATTAAAAAAAAAATCTTCCTTGATAATTTGCTCTAACGTGACTTTACTCAACATAAATTTGATGCCCAACAGATAAAAGAGTGAAGGCATGATTATTCATGTACTAAATAAAGTGTGTTTAATTACAAATTTTAGTTACTGACCTCAAAACAATTATGGTACTCAGCTGAACGCAATTTTCTTTCTAATTACCTGAATAAATTACTGAGTTCACTTTACACTGCTTTTTGATTTCACTTTGCCTATTGTTTGCTCTGAAACCTGTCAACATTCTGAAGATGCTATTCATTGGAGGATTTTCTCTGATGGAAATGAATAGTTTGAAGTGATTTAATTCTGTTCTCTGACAAGTGATGAAATAGAAAATGACCATCACATTTTGGAGACCATTATTCTTTTCTTTTCTTTTTTTTTTTAAGAAACATACAGAAATGCTAATTTTTTTTTTTTTTTAATATCCATCCAGAAACAAAACCACAAAATTCTAAGTCACCTTCAGAATTGAAGTTTGGACACCCACATCTGTTTTATTCAGTTAAAATATTTTAACATGTAATGGACACTTGACAATTAATTTGGTGTTATTTTTTTCTAGTAATATCCCTTTATAGGATTATGCTTTTGAAGCAGTATTGTTATCTACACTTATCTCTAAGATCCTTGACTCATCAGATAAAAAAATCTTATATAAGATAAAAAATCTTATTTTAGAGCAGTGTATGTTTTTTTTTTTTTCTTAATGTTCTTTCAATTATATTGAACTGGAGGGAAGAAGAAATGAGAACGGGTTTTAGTGTTTAAATGGCCATTTCCTATAAAGACTGTATATCATAATTTTCTTAGGTAATAAAAGAAGTAAAGTTCATGGTAAATACATTAGGTTTAGATAGTTAATGTACAATGTAAAGTTAAAATGATTTTACTGATCAGAATAACTTGGCTATAAATTTTACATCTATCTATCTATATGTTTTGTATATATGTGTATGTGTGTGCGTATTGTGTGTATACATGTGTGTATGTATATACACATATACATACACACATATACATATATATGTATATATATATATTTAACCTAGGTTATCACTAAACATTTTCATCCTAAGTTGGATAAAGCACATAGGTAAATATTTCCCCTACTTTTTCTGAAGAGGATTTTAGAAGAAAATAAGAAAATAAGGCAAATGTCAAACTCCTGAGGATAAGGAATAAATGAGTCAAAGTTCTCCTCCTGATGGACAAATGGAGCATCGCAAAGACCTAAGTCCTGATCTCAGAATAAAATGAATGTCATAGATAGGTGATGATATCCCGAGATTCAACTCAGTCCTCATGTGTGAAAATTCAAATAATAATCCTAAAGGAGCCTGTGTCACTGTATCTATGCCTAGTCATAAATATGGTGGGAAATTCTGGACTGAGAAAAGATCTAACCCTGAGGGATAGGAGAAAGGTAGGACAAAAGAAGGGTAAGTAGGCTGGTTTTAATATACTAAAATAGATTGAACCCTTTTCCCTTTTTAAAATTTCTGGTGTTAAAGAATGCTTACTTTAAGCATTATTTACAATAATCAAGACATGGAAACAACCTATGCCCGTTGATAGTTAAATGGATAAAGAAGTTGTGGTACATACGTAGGGTGGAATATTATTCAGCCAAAAAAAAGAGAGAGAGAGAGAGAGAAGAATAGCCTTCAATGTGGGACAGCATGGATGGCCTTTAAAGACATGCTAAGGAAATAAGTCAGATAGAGAACATCAAATCCTTTATAATCTTACTTACATGTAGAATCTAAATAAACAAACAAACCAAATACATGGACAAGAGATCAACTTGTGGCTACCAGAGGCAAAGGGTGAGGAGAGGGTAATTGGAGGGAGGTAGTCAAAAGGCAAAAACTTCCAGTTATAAGATAAATAAAAACTAGAGATATAATGTGTAAAATTATAACTATAGTTAACACTGCCATTTGATACATAGGAAAGTTTTTAAGAATGTAAATCCTAAGAGTTCTTATGCAAGAACATTTTTTCCTTCTTTCTTCTCTTTTTTTTTTTTTTTTTGTTTTCTTATATCTATATGAGATGATGGATGTTTGCTAAACCTATCATGGTAACATTTCACAATATATATGAACAATCTTGCTGTATTCCTTAAACTTATATAAGGCTATATGTTAATCATTTCCCAAATAAACTTGAAATATTTTGATTAAAAATTAAAAAAAAATAAATTTTAAATATCAGAAACAGGGATGCATAATAAATAATACTTGATTAAAAAACAAAAAACAAAACAAAACACTTATACGTGTGTACTTTTATTGATTTATCCATCTTACTCCTGTCAATGCTAATCTCATCTTTGGTGAATATAACTTTTATAAAAATGTACTTCCTGCTTAGAGGCCATGATATTATCTATGTTTGGAATATTACTTTTTTGAAAGAAAAAACTAATTAATATAAGCATGCTATTTTTAATGAGAGAAATGCCTAGAATGTACTGAATAAACATTTTCCAAAGACTCCCAGAAAATATATGAGCATTACCACACAGCACATGACCACATAGCTAGTCATACATACTACATGCCTTTCTTATGATCAAGTTTCTTTTTCCTAGTCTTACTGTAAAATTTTCTTTGGTTGAATATGTTTGTGGTATGTATTAAACTAGGTTGGGAAAAGTACAGGAATAAAAGGCTTTGCTCTTTGTCTCTACTGCCTTGAAGAAACTTTTTTTTTTTCTCCAGGCTGGATCTTTCTTATATTAAAATTATGTAATCAAAAAATTAAGTCTTAGGATACACCCCAGAAGGGCCAAGAAAAATGAATGTATGGTTTAGATATTTTATTTTCTACCTTTTCTATTTTTTACTTAGGGATACTCTCTGTAAATATTTATAGCATTTATTATCAGGATTGATAGCCCATTACTGTGCCCCTCTAGTAAAATTCAAGACGTTACCTATGTATATTCACATGACACATTCCAGAGATTTTGCAGTCCATTTTAAAGTTTCATCCTAGTAGAGATTGTCCATTCTCTCTAGCCTCATCTGAAAATTCCATGGACGAGCAATGGAGAAGGTCTTTTTCCACTATTTCTCCACTTACCTTTCCCCCATTCTCTTCTTCTGCCTCTTCCTTTCTTCCTTCCCTCCTCTTTTCATTTCACTCCCCTCTTCCCTCTCCCTCCTCTCTTTTTCCCCTGACTACGTTTTCCTTCTCCTCCTCCTCTAATGGCTATGCTGCTACTCTGGTGGTTGTTCTAGGGTGAGGTGGAAGAAGAAACAAGGGGTTAAAATACCTTTTGGAAGTACTGCTGTTGAAATATAATATTGGTGGTTTCTGTGTTGTAGATACAAACATTATAAATCTTTTTCCTTTCATTGGCTCACATGACTTCATTGATTAAGGATACTCTTTCCCAAGAAGGCGCGCCATTTTTTATGTTCTTCTTGAAGAGGGTGATGGTCTTGAAAACGATTCCTTCTTATTTCCTCCTTGTTTCTGCATTTCATGGTATACCAGCACAGAGATACGCTGTCACTTAGTTACCTTGTCCTGACAGAATAATCTAGAATAAGGCCTCTTTAATATAGCTACAACCTAAATATTTCTGCAGGAAACCTAAGTGAAACAGGCATGCTCTCACACTAACCAGTCTTGCATGCCTATCCCGCCTTTTTTATTCTGGCCTAGCTAATATACCATGATCAAAGCACATATCCCATAATCATGTTTTACAATGCAGTTTATCACCTAAGCAGTCCAGATATAGTAATATCATTTCCTAGAATTAGAATATAATGTGGTTTATACAATATTGGCATGGAACTGTTAAGCATTAACATAAACAGCCAGAGCAGAATATGCCTGATCATATGATTAAAGCTTTAGGTTATTCACAAAAGGAATGGAATGTATAACCTTCCACATAGTATACAATATACAATCCAGAAGTAATAGAAAAAAAAAATCAGATGGAAAAAGAGAAGGTAGGGACACACAAGTACAGGGAAAATCTACTCCTATTTAATAGAAAATAAAAATACAAATTTAGCTCTGTAAGAGAGTAGTTATTTTAAATATAGTTGATAAACACTAATATTTAACACCAGAACTTTGAAAACTCATCTAATTAGAGACAGAGAATTCTATTTTTGAATGTTTTATTGATCAAATTTGAATATAATAAATTATCTAAATTTAATGTGTATACTTGTGTTACTTTGATACATTCATATACTGTAATATGATTGCTGTTATAGTGATATTTATCACATTATAAAATTGTGGTGTAATATCATTGTTTATATTAAAGATCAAGTATTCTTCATAAATAATGGAATCTCTAGTCAAAGCCCAAAATTTTGCTGAAAATCAATTTTAGTTTGGCACCATAATCATAGCGCATTAAAATACATTGATTAATATCACTCTATTCTATCATGAGTTGTGTATCTACTTTTAATTGCATAAATACTATCACTTATTTCTTCTTAAAATTAAAACAAAGATTTCAAAATAGCTCTTGTGATTATATTAAAATAAATTAATTTCCTTACATATGTTATGTTCTGATTTATATTTTTCTTGTATACCTATTTTTTCTCCAGCCTGGATCTTTCTTATATTAAAATTATGTAATCAAAAAATTAAGTCTTAGGATACACCCCACAAGGCCGAGAAAAATGAATGTATGATTTAGATATTTTATTTTCTACCTTTTCTGTTTTTCACTTTGGGATACTCTCTGCAAATGTTTATAGCATTTATTGTCATGATTGATGGCCCATCATTGTGTCCCTCTAGTAAAATTCAACAAAGCACAGTAATTGAGGGTCTAATTCTCACCAAGTAATTTCACCAGGTAAGTATTTATTGTGCATTTAATATGCACTATCAGTTGTTCTAAAACCTGAGACTATAAAGATAAACAAGACTTTGTTCTAAATAAAGAGAGAGTTACAGCCTAGAGGGGAATGAAATAGGCTTGTACTTCTTCCTGACATTTTCATTCATTATTTTCTCCATTATAGGATTCCTTGATAACTCTCCATACTGTGTTAGTTCATAGAAGTAATCCAGAGGTGAATTAGAATGTATTTAGCTAGCTAAGTCTCATTTCTGTTGTTTTTTGTGGTATCATACTTGTTACTCGTCAGAATAGAACCTTGCAGTCCAGGCCTACCCACTGAAGAAAATTTGTGTTTATTACTATTTTTTGTAGCCTCAGAATTCAATATAAGTCTTAGCAAAACTTAAATGCTCAATATTTCTTAAATTGCTAAGTTAAAACATAAATTAAACTTTGCAAGTATTGCTTTCCTGATATCTCCTGAACCTATTTGGAAATTATGAAATTCCATTGCCTGTGATGTTAGTCTGGACCTCAGTTGCATAGTAATAATATTTCAGACAGTCTGTCAGACACTTGTTTCCCATACTTTACCTTTCAATGTTGGTGGTGTGTCCTACTTCAATAATTTATGTAATTTTAGTTCTTCGCACCTTCCAACTTTCCTATTCTGACTATAAGCAACTGAATATCCCCCATTAATATTATAGGATGCCAGGAAATTCCATATGCACATAATGATAATGCTAATAATGACAGTATAGTTGCTAACTTAGGAGAGAAGAATGTGTACTAGTTATGCCAGAAGGGGTCGTAGAAAATTTCATAAAAGAGATCGTCTTTTGAGGTCCAGAAAGGAAATTTTCCTGTTGGTTAAGAGAGCTGTAGTTAGCTTTATTGTAAGGAGAAACTCAAGAATGCAGAGGTGCATTAAAAATATAAGTATGATGAGGTAACAAAAATGTTTTATATGGTTATACTGTGGAAATAGCTCAAGAGAGTATGAGGTGAGACCGTATTCGACTAAGACTATGAAGAACTTAGGGTGTAAAATGATAACAGATTTGAACTTTATTCTCTGGCAAATGATTTTATTATGTGAGATTAAAAGGATCAGATATATGTTTTAGAAAGCGAGCATTGGTATAACTCTGATGTTAGATCTGAGGAAAAAGAGCAGAGTCAATGAAAGCAATTAGAGCAGGACACTGCCTGAGAATAAACCATGACTCCCATAGGCCTGAATAAGAAAATGTTAGAAAAAATATAATAAAATAATATTTAGTTCCTTCTATGGGAAGTATGTAAAAGAAAAGTGTTATGTATACTTTTATTAAAAAAGTGAGTTTCATGTACCAAGCATAGCACTATATATTATAGCTAGAGCAACAGATAAAAGTGACCAAAATTCTTAGTCATAATGTGCTTTATTTCTAGTATGACAGACAAGCATTTAACAAATTGCAAAATAAATAAAGTATGAAAAATGATGATAAGAATTCTGAAGAAATTTAGGAAGGAAAGAAAATGGGAAAAGAGTAGTAGGAATTTTAAATGGAAAGCCTTTGTATGACCTGAATTTGAGGGAAGGATTCTTGCAGATCCCTGTGGAAGAACATTCCAGACAGAGGGAAAGGCAAGTACAAAGGTTGTTACTTGAATAGAGCAGAGAGAATGAGCAGGAGAGACGTAAACAATGAAGGCAGAAGGTAGAAATGTATAAAAGATGTTTCTGTGAGGTCAGATTACCTTTAACTGAGTTGCAGAACCAAAAGCAGTTCTTAACTCTACAGGTAGCTTTTAAGTTGAACTTTGTACAGGTTTGAATTTCCTGAAGAAAACCTAGGAGAACCATCCACTGAATTAATGAAGGTTTGACTAGGTTGTTCAGAAGGCAGATCAGGGACACAGAGAAATAGGAACCATATAAAGAATCTGAAAAAATCAGTCCAAAATCAGAAAAAAAATGAAGGAAAAAGCAAAAAAGGAGAGTTTTAAAAAGTAGATTGTGAAAAGTAGTGAAAATGCTTCTTGAGAATTCATGTAGGTAAAAACTGAGTGGAGATCACTTTATCCGGTGATTAAGAGATTATGAGTGACCTAAACAAGAACACTTTTAATGGAACAGCAGAGCGAGAAACATATTAGACTGGTCTGTGGAATGTGTGGAAGGGAGTGCTGGGAATGGCCAGCAATCCCTGTATGACCAGTGAAAGATTAGTCCACAGTTCACTATGAAAGAGAGGAGAAGGCAAAGGGGTCAATGCTCAGAGACGAAGACCCTTTTCTCTTCTTTGCTCCTGCTTTTATTGGTCCTTCAGGATGATCACAAATCCTTACTGCTGTTTCTCAAGCATGTAATGTGTCACAAGGGAGGAGCTGTTTACAGTGAAGATAGGAGAGGCTAATCTGTGTGTTGTGTGAGTTCTGCTAAACATAGCCCAAGGGACAATGCATACATCTCTTAGATCACAGGGTGGCTGTTTGGGTTAAGAAAGCTTTGGGGAAGGCAACTCCCTATGGCATTCCTACAGCAGAACCGTTATGCAGGCCTTGGCATTCCAAAGGTCCTTCTTGGAAACCTTCCATTGTCCCCAGCAGCCTCTGTGTTACATTTTAGCAAGCCAGATATTCTGGATGATTTCATGCTCTACATTAACCCAACAAGCAAGGGCAATGAAGGATGATTAAGGGCTGAGCAGTTTTGTTTGTAAATGCATAGAGAAAGTTGTCTTTTTTTTTTTTTTAATCATTTCAAAATGACATTTGGTTACACAGAGTTTTGTGTAATTTAAAAATTTTTAATTACCTGCTGCTATTTAAATTCAAATATAATTCAAGAAACTTTAAAGAACCATTAACTTACTCTCTTGTGCTGGAATTAACTAGAATGGAGTCTAGTGATCTGGCAGAGTAGAGAGAACATGTGATCTCAAGTTAAAAAGTGAGATTTCAAAGGTGAGTCTGTTAGATACTCAGCCAAATGTTGAATGTCTGATATATAATCACCAGATTTAAAATACTAAATATATGTATTTGCAGATTTAATAAATTAAATATATATATTCACATATATAATGTACATAATAGATTTTGAAGCAGTCTTAGCACACTCAATATTTATATTTTATATAAATTTATTTATATAAATATAATATATATTTATTTATACAAATTTTAAATATATGAAATATATATTTAATACATATATTAAAAACAGCACCCACACTTACAAATGTTGGTTCTTGTTATGATTAGCAGCAGTAAATTTTAGAGAAGTTAAATTTGAGACTCAGAATCCAGTGAATGACAACTTATATCTTATGATTTTAAGGAAGTCATACTTTCTGAATCACAAACATAGTATCTGTAAGAAAGTATAAAAACATAAAGTCAGCCAACATGACAGTATATAACTTTTTCCCCATTTTTGACCAATTTTATTATTATTATTTTTTTAATTTTTTATTTTTTATAAACATATGTTTTTATCCCCAGGGGTACCAATTTTATTATTTTTAAAATATAAAAACAAACCAAAAAAACACAAGTGATTTTCGAGTTCTCTGTTATGCAAGAAATTTTCTTTGTGAACTGTGAAACAATATATTTCTATAAAGTTTTCTATGCTTTACATGTCTACATTGCAGTGATATTTTTATGTAACTAGATTTTACCTATAACTGGCATTTATTAATATATTTGTCATATTCATAATGTTGATATATATTTGTTGTATTTATATATATTCATTATATATATTCAATGCATATATTCTGACTCTAAAAAAATACTTTAATAGTTCTGAAATGGTTTCTGTTACAGATAGAGAACCTTTGATTTTCCTCATGAAATCATTTTTCATAACTTTTGGATTGAATATCTTATATCACTTTAATGTTGCCCTTTGAAATTACTTCTGATTCTTTTAATATCAAAAAGAGAAGGAGAGATACTAAAACATAAACACAGTACCAACTTTAGGTTCCAGCATGAGGTTTCATGGCATAGTATGTTAACCCATCACTTATTTGGGTGCTTAAGACTTTTTAGCTTCTGCTTAAAAAGAAAAGGTCAGATTCACATTGCTGATATTCAAGCATATGGATCTCTGGCACTCTCCTTTAACAGCAGAATATAGTTCAAATGAACTCACTTTTTCAATAAAACATCATTTATATTGACTATATACTTGGCATTCAGAAGATATAAATCATTTTTGGCTAATGACAATAAAATTCTTGTGTACATTTTTCCCCCAAATTTCAACTTAATAATGTACTCAGCTGTAATTATCAAAAGCTTGGTTGAGGAGTGTAAAAGATGGCATCAGAATAGGACTCTAGGCTAACTTCATCCCATTAATATAACTATTGAATCATTCTAAATACCCCAGAAACTGACCTGAAGACAGAACAAATTCCACAACTAAGGAGAGAGAGGAGGCCACATTGAAGAAGGTAGAAAATATGAAAACATGGTTTAGGTGGTTTAGGGAGAAGTGGATTGTGGCTGTGGAGGGGAGGAACTGTGGTCATGGAGAAGAGGGAGAGAGAGAGAGAGAGAAACACACAAGGGAATTCACAGGGAGAACATTTCTTGTAGCTACTGGCTAGTGAGGCTTAAATCCTAGAGTCTTAAAGGTCCCGGTCTTTGCTAGACTAGAGCCTGGAGAACAGTGTATTTTTCTTGGGGAGAAGGCAGGCAAACAATTCAGGGGCAGATATAATAGAGACAGTAATCCAAAGAGCACCGGGACACACAGTGGGGAGATTATTTTCTCTTCTCAAAGCATTCCCCAAGAAGCCGTGCTCACAGAGACTCCTCTGCAGAAACAAGGGAGCTTGGCCAGCACAATTTCCCTCCCCTGCCCGTCAGCATAAACACAGAGCCACGTGTGGGAAGCTGCATAGCACTGACTCTGGCTGCCTAACTTGCTTACACCAAGCCGCAGCCCCTGTGCTCTGGTGGTACTGCCCTCAGTCACTCTTACCTCAGTCCCAGTGACCCCTCACCCACAAAACCCACACAAAGCCCTGCTCACCCCATGTCTCCAGAACAGGGAGTTTTGCAGGGATTCAGTTCCAGTGGAGATGGTGCAGGTCTCATTTCACAGAAAGACCAGAGCACACCTAGTTAAAACTCACACATTCAGTTCCGGGACCAAACACTGCCTAATAGCAGGCAGGCAGAACCTCTGCAGACCACTGTCCTGAAAGGATAGAGGAGCCAGAACACAACAGCATGATCTAGAAAGCAAACTGATGGAAAGGAATAAAGCTGAACAAAAACCAGTAAGAAATATTACACAAAATGAGAACAGACTTAGGGAAGTCACTGACTCCATCAAACATAATAACATCTATATTATAAAAGTCTCAGAAAAAGAGAGAGACGAGGGCAGAAAATTTAATTGAAGAAATAAAAGCTGACATCCTTCCTAATCTGGGGAAGGAAACAGACATCCAGATGCAGAAGGCATAGAGAAAGTTGTCTTTATTATTTTTAAAAGAAAAGGTCAGATTCACATTGCTGATATTCAAGCATATGGATCTCTGGCACTCTCAACAAAAGCAAGCCCACATCAACCTTTATCCAGCAAGGCTATCATTCAGAATACAAGGAGAGATAAAGAGTTTCCCAGACGAAAACAAATGAAACAAAATGTAACAAAACACAACAACTAAAGGAGTTCATGACCACTAAACCAACCCTGCAAGAAATATTAAAAGAAACTCTGCAAGTAGAAAGAAGAGACCAAAAGTGACAATATAACAGGAAATACAAAAGTAGTAGAAATGAATATTTCTGGGGTGCCTGGGTGGCTCATTCGGTTAACTGTCTGCCTTTAGCTTAGGTCATGACCCCAGGTTCCTGGTATGAGCCCCACATTGGGCTCCTTAGTCACTGGAGAGCTGACTACTCCCACTCCCTCTGCCTGTCACTCTGCCTACTTGTGCTCTCTCTCAATCTCTCTGTCAAATAAATATATAAATAATCTTACAAAACTTTGTTTTAAGATTTTATTTATTTATTTGACAGAGAGAAATCACAAGTAGGCAGAGAGGCAGACAGAGAGAGAGGGGGAAGCAGGCTCCCTGCCAAGCGGAGATCCTGATGTGGGTCTCAATCCCAGGACCCTGAGATCACGATCTGAGCCAAATGCAGAGGCTTAACCCACTGAGCCGCCCAGGCGCCCCTTAAAACTTAAAAAAAAAAAAAAAAAAAGTTAAACGTAAAAAGTGAGTATTTTGTATTTCTGTAAAAAAATCACTCAAGTGACTGAGTCAAGGAACTCACCGACAAACAAACAAACAAACAAAAAAGATATAAAATATAGTAACATTACTTAAACTGTGGGGAGGAGAGGAGTAAAACATGGGTTCAAACTTAATCCTTAAACAGTTTATTATAGATTGCTATTTGCAGAGAAGGTTATATACAAACCTACTGGTAACCACATATTTAAAACCACTAAGAAACATTAAAAAAACAAAGAAAAAGAAATCCAAAAATATTTTCCTGCATTAAGACATAGGTGTTCTTAAGTATATGTATAGAAGCATATGGGAACCATGAGGTTATCTCCTTGAAACTATACTGTGCTTAAACCATCCTTTAAATAATCTCTCTTTATTTACATTGTAAGTGTTTTGGAACTTGGGTAGGGAAGGTCATGGGAAAAGCCATATGCTTTAGTGCTTGAGGTGAAACCCTGTGAATAAAGTGTGTTTCAAGTAACATCTTGAATTAAAAAAAAAAAAAGAAAGAAAGATAGAAACAAAGAAAATAAATCAGCAAAATGTGAGAGAAAGATAAGAAAGCATCAGAGAAAATCTCCAGAAATGACCACAAAACAAGTAATACAGTGGCAGCAAGTACATATTTACCTATAATTACTGGGAATGTAAATGGACTAAATACTGCAATCAAAAGACACATGGGTCAGAATGGATTAAAAAAAAAAAAGTCCCACTTATACACTGCCTACAAGAGACTCAGTTTAGACCTCAAGACATCTACAGATTGAAAGTGAATCCCTTCACTTCTTGCTCTATGTGTTCCCTGAGGTCTTTCCATGCCTCTTCAGAGGATGAAAGTAAAAATGGCCACACCCCCATCTCCATCCCTGGGCGCCTGGGTGGCTCAGTGGGTTAAGCCTCTGCCTTCGGCTCAGGTCATGATCTCAGGGTCCTGGGATCAAGCCCCACATTGGGCTCTCTGCTTGGCGGGGAGCCTGCTTCCCTTCCTCTCTCTCTGTCTTCCTCTCTGCCTACATGTGATCTCTGTCTGTCAAATAAATAAATAAATAAAAATCTTTAAAAAAAAAAAACTTTAAAAAAAAAGAATGTGAAGGGATGAATGAATATTTATCATGGAAATGGAGATCAAAAAAACTGAAGTAGATGGGAAGCAAGATGGTAGAAAAGTAGGGGACCTCATTACATCTGGACCCTTGAATTTAGCCAGGTAACTATTTGATCATTCGGAACACCTATGAATTCAACCTGAGATGTAAAGGAAAGAGCTTCTGGAACTCCACAGATAGAAAAGCAATAATTTCTTACAGGGTAGGAGGTATAGAGAAGTGAATCTGAGGGGATATATCAGAACATAAATGGTGAGGGGAGGGATCCTATATAAGCCTGCTATTGGAAAATGATATAGTCCTGGAGTGCAAAATCAGAACCTTTAAAGATCTGCTCCAGTGAGAGACATCCATCCCTGAAAAACGCTCAGGTGGTGAAGCAGGGCAGAATTCTAGGTCTGACAGTGGTTTCAAGATCCTTTTGGATCTTGAAGGGGGTGCCTGACGCAGCAGAGTTTCCAAGCATTGAAGCAGGAAAACTAGTTATGGTCAGTGAGCCTGGAATGGTGTTTTTAGCTTGGTTTGCCATTAACCACGATCGGTGATACTCTCCATGTGGGGGTTCTGCAAAGGGCAGAAACATGGCAACACTCTGTGTTCCCCCAGGATGGCTGGTGCTGGCACACAACACAGGAGTCTGCAGAGTTTGACACACTCAAAAGGGAAGATGTCTTATCCCTGGGAGTTTACTGAAGAAAAGAGACTGGGATCTTTCAGCTCCAGGGATAGAGATGGGGGGTGGCCATTTTTACTTTCATCCTCTGAAGAGGCATGGAAAGACCTCAGGGAACACATAGAGCAAGGAGAAACAGCTAACACAGAGCCCAGCCCCTGGCAAGGGGTGGTACAACTCTGCCCAGGCAAAGCCAACCTGAGAATCAGTGCATCAGGCCACTCCCCCAGAAGACTAGCTGAAACAACAGGGGAACATCAAGTTTATGAAATACAGAGGACTACAAAACTTCACAATAGAGGGGAATAGTAAATGGAATTTGAAGGTGTTTTCTCACTTTTTTACAGCTTAAAATTTTATTTTTTTTCTTTTAATCTAATTTCTTACTTTATCAACTCTTTGTTTTTACATCTTTTTTTAACCTTTCATTTTTTATGTTTACATCTTACAGATATACTCTTCATTTTTGGCTTCCTTTCACTATATTCAATTTCATTTTTGTGTGTATTTAACTTTTGCTTTCTTTACAAATTCGGGATTTGGTGTCTTCTAACAAACAGACCAAAATATACTCAGGACCAAATGGATCACCTTGTTTTGTCCACCTGGGAAATTATATTCTCTTTTACCACCCCTTTTTTCTTTTCTTGTTTGGTTTCTGATCTATTCAGATTTGTCTAATGCGTATTTTGCTTGGGTCATAGTTGATATATTTGATTTTATTCTCTCATTCAGCCATTCCTCTTTGGGAAAAATTACTAGAAAGAGAAATTCAAAAAAAAAAAAAAAAAGAAAGAACCAGAGGTAGTAGTACTCTCTGGCACAGATCTAATTGATATGGACATAAGTAAAATGTTAGAGCTGGAATTCAGGATAACAATTATAGAGTTACTAGCTGGGCTTGAAAAAAACAAAAAGACACTAGAGAATCTCTTCGTGTAGAAATAAAATCTAATCAGGCCCAAAGTAAAAATGCTTCAACAGAGAAGCAGTCGAAACTATCTGCTCTAATAGCTAGGGCAAATGAGGCAGAAGAGAGAGTCAGGGACATAGAAGACAAGTTGATGGAAAGGAAGGAAGCTGAAAAAAGAGAGACAAACAACTAATGGACCACGAGGGGAGACGTTGAGAAACTGATGATACCATAAAGCAAATCAATATTAGAATTATTGGGGTTCCTAAGGAAGAAGAAAGAGAGGGACATAAGGTATATTTGAGCAAATCATAACTGGGAATTTCCTTAATCTAGGGAAGGAAACAGGTATTCACATCCAACAGCTAGAGAAAACCTCTCTCGAAATCAATAAAAATAGATCAATACCCCAATATATAATAGTGAGGCTTACAAATTTCAGAAATAAAAAGAAAACCCTGAAAGAAGCTCAAGACAGGAGGTTCTTAACCCTCAGGGTTATAAACATCAGGCTGGGACCAGACCTATCCACAGAAACTTGGAAAGCAAGAAAGGGCTGGCATGATATATTCAGAGTACTAAATAAGAAAATCATGCAGCAAAGAATACTTTATCCAGCTAGGATCTCATTCAGAATAGAAGGAGCGATAAAGAGCTTCCAAGACAAACAGAAATTAAAATAATTTGTGACTAAACCATCCCTGCAGAAAATATTAAAGGGGATCCTATAAGCAAAGAGAGAGCCTGAGTAACATAGACCAG
Source organism: Mustela erminea (assembly GCF_009829155.1). NCBI lineage: Eukaryota > Metazoa > Chordata > Mammalia > Carnivora > Mustelidae > Mustela > Mustela erminea. The sequence continues at coordinate 37,531,330 of NC_045628.1, read as the reverse complement.
AAAAGAACAGAGGCAATCCTCTGAATAGTGACTTTACAAGTAATATAATGGCACTAAATTAATATCTTTCAATATTCAATATTATTCAATATTATACATCAAATAATATCTTTCAATATTATATCAAATAATACCTTTCAATGCAAATTAAAAGACACAGGGTATCAGATTGGATAAAAAAAGCAAGACCCATCCATATGCTATCTACAAGAGACTCATTTTAGACTTAAAAACACCTCCGGATTGAAAGTGAAGGGGTGGAGAACCATTTATCACTTTAAAGAACACTAAAGGAAAGATGGTGTAGCAATCCTTACATCAGACAATTTAGATTTTAGACCGAAAAAAAAATTTTTTAGTAGAATATGGTGGAGAAGTAGCAGGCTGAGATGACATCAGGGAGCAGGAGATCAGCTAGATAGTTTATCAAACCATTCCAAACACCTACAATTCCAAGAGGAAATTGAAAAGAAGAAGAGCAGCAATTCTAGAAACAGAAAAATCAACCACTTTCTGGAAGGAAGGACCTGCATAGAAGTGAACCCAAAGTGAAGGGAAGATAGACCACAGGGGGAGGGGCTGGCTCCTGGCAAGAAGTAGAGCAACAGAGCACAAAATCAGAACTTTTAAAAGTCTGCTCCACTGAGGGACATCATTCCAGAAGCTAAGCCAGGGTGAAGCCCACATGGGGACAGAGGGGTCTCAGGTCCTGCGGGGTCACAGAAGGATTGGGGGTATCTGAGTGTCGCGGAGCTTGCAGGTAATTAGAGTGGGAAGCCAGCTACAGATACAGAGCCGAGGAGTGAGCTCTCAACTCTGGGTTACCTTAAACTGTGATCCATGGCACAGTCAGACCACTGCTCTGTGAGCAGAGACCCCACAAGATCCGGGGAAACCCCCCTGGAAGAGTGTAGGGATCTGCTGGGTTTGGAGACTCCAGGCAGAGCTGTGTGCCAGAGACAGAGATGCTTGGTCAGAGGCTGGGTGAGCTCAGAGTGCAGCCAGAGGCCAGGGAGACAAGAGTAATTGAGCGTTTTTCTCTGAGGGCACACTGAGGAGTGGGGCCTCAAGCTCTCTGCTCCTTCAGACTGGAGACTGAGAGGCTGCCATTTTCATTCCTGTACTCCAGACCTCTACAGAAAGCGTTCAGGGAACAAAAGCTCCCGAAAATGAACCTGAGCAGATTACTTAGCCCGAACCCTGGTAAGTGTGGTGCAATTCCACATCAGGGAAAGACACTTGAGAACCACTACAACAGGCCCCTCCCCGAGAAGATCAGCAATAAATCCAGCCAAGACCGAGTTCACTTACAAAGGAGAACAGCAGAATTCCAGAGGAGGAGAAAGTAAAGCATAGAATTCATGGCTTTCTCCCCATGATTCTTTAGTCTTGCAAAGTTAATTAATTCTTTTCAATTTTATTTTTTCTTACGCTAAAAATTTTTTAAACTTTTACTCTTTCCTCTTTTAAAGCTTTTTTAACTAGTTTATCTTAACAATACCTTTCATTAAAAGAATTTTTTTGAAACTTCATTATTATAGTCATAGTTTATGCTTCATTGTTATCTAACTTTATTTTTTGAATACAAGTAGGGTTTCTTCCTCTACAAAAATATGGGATACAACTTCTTCTAATAGATGAAAATATACCCTAAATCTAGCACAGGGCACTGTTCTAGTCTCCAGCCTGAGCAAATTCTCCCCACTTTCTTTTTCTTTGTTCTCCCAACCAACTTATCTTATCAGCTCCTTTTTTAGAAATTAAAAAAAAAAAACTTTTTTTTTCATCTTTATAGTCATATTCCATCCTTTCATCGTGTTTACCCTTATATATGCTTTTTTTTCTTTAAAATTTGGAGGTAGTTTCTTCTAAAAGACCAAAGTACTCCCAAAATTAAGTGGGTGACCCTGATCTATTCACCAGTCTAATATATATACATATATATATTTATTTTTTAATTTTTTTTCTTTATTATTTTTTTCTTTTTATCTTTTTTTTTTTTTTCCTGAACTTCTTTTTGCCGCCTTTCTTCTTCCCACAATCTGGGATCTCTTCTGATTTGGTTAAAGCACATGTTCCTGGGGTCTTTGCCACACTTTTAATATTCTATTTGCTCCTTCATATATTCTTATCTGGATAAAATGACAAGGCAGAAAAACGCCCCACAAAAAAAAAGAAAAAAGAACAAGAGGCAGTACCAAAGGCTAGGGATCTAATCAATACATAAATTGGGAATATGTCAGATCTAGAGTTCAGAATGAAGGTTCTCAAGGTGCTAGCTGGTCTCAAAAAAGTCATGGAAGATATTAGAGAAACACTGTCTGGAGAAATAAAAGCCCTTTCTGGAGAAATAAAAGAACTATAACCTAACCAAGTTAAAATTTAAAAAAGTTATTAATGAGGTGCAATAGAAAATGGAGGGTCTTACTGCTAGGATAAATGTGGCAGAAGAGAGAATCAGTGATATAGAAGACCAAATGATAGAGAAAAAAGAAGCTGAGCAAAAGAAAGACAAACAACTACTGGAACACGAGGAGAGGATTTGAGAGATAAGTGATACCATAAGACGAAACAACATTAGAATACTTGGGATTCCAGAAGAAGAAGAAAAAGAGAAGGGGGCAGAAGGTATATTGGGGAGAATTATTGTAGAGAATTTCCCTAATACGGCAAAGGGAACAGGCATCAAAATCCAGGAGGTGAGAAAACCCCCCTCAAAATCAATAAGAATAGATCCACACCCCATCATCTAATAGTAAAATTTTCAAAGTCTTAGCGACAAAGAGAAAATCCTGAAAGCAGCCTGGGACAAGTCTGTAACATACAATGGTAAAAATATCAGACTGGCAGCAGACTTATCCACAGAGACCTGGCAGGCCAGAATGAACTGGTATGATATATTTAGAGCACTAAAGGAGAAAAACATGCAGCCAAGAATACTATATCCAGCTAGGCTATCATTGAAAATAGGAGAGATAAAAAGCTTCCAGGACAAACAAAAACTAAAAGAATTTGTAAACACCAAACCAGCTCTACAGAAAATATTGAAATGGGTCCTCTAAGCAAAGAGAGATCCTAAAAGTAGTAGATCAGAAAGGAACAGAGACAATATACAGTAACAGTCACTTTACAGGTAATACAATGGCACTAAATCCATATCTCTCAATAGTTACCCTGAAAGTAAATGGGCTAAATACCCCCAATCAAAAGACACAGGGTATACAAATGGATAAAAAACAAAACAAAACAAAACAAAACAAAAAAAACATCAATAGGCATCCTACAAGAAACTCATTTTAGACCCAAAGACACCTCCAGATTTAAAGTGAGGGGGTGGAAAACAATTTACCATGCTAATGGACATCAAAAGAAAGCTGAGGTGGCAATCCTTATATCAGATCAGTTAGATTTTAAGCCAAAGACTACAATAAGAGATGAGTAAGGGCACTATATCATACTTAAAGGGTCTGCCCAACAAGAAGATCTAACAGTTTTAAACATCTATGCCCCTAACATGGGATCAGCCTACTATATAAACCAATTAATAACAAAATCAAAGAAACAGGGGTGCCTGGGTGGCTCAGTGGGTTAAAGCCTCTGCCTCTGCCTTCAGCTCAGGTCATGATCCCAGGGTCCTGGGATCAAGCCCCACATCGAGCTCTCTGCTCAGCTGGGAGCCTGCTTCCTCTTCTTTCACTCTGCCTGCCTCTCTATCTACTTGTGACCTCTGCCTGTCAAATAAATAAATAAATCTTTTTAAAAATATCAAAGAAACACACCGACAATAATACAATAATAGTAGGGGACTTTAACACTCCCTCACTGAAATGGACAGATCATCCAAGCAAAAGATCAACAAGGAAATAAAGGCCTTAAGTGACACACTGGACCAGATGGACATCACAGATATATTCACGTCATTCCATCCCAAAGCAACAGAATACACATTCTTCTCTAGTGCACATGGAACATTCTCCAGAATAGATCACATCCTGGGTCATAAATTAGGTCTCAACCAGTATCAAAAGATTGGGATCATTCCCTGCATATTTTCAGACCACAATGCTCTAAAGCTAGAACTCAATCACAAAAGGAAATTTGGAAAGAACCCAAATACATGGAGAGTAAACAGCATTCTTCTAAAGAATGAATGGGTCAACCAGGAAATTAAAGAAAAATTGAAAAAATTCATGGAAACAAATGATAATGAAAACACAATGGTTCAAAATCTGTGGGACACAGCAAAGGCAGTCCTGAGAGGAAAATATATAGCGATATAAGCCTTTCTCAAGAAACAAGAAAGGTCTCAAATACACAACTTAACCCTACACCTAAAGGAGCTGGAGAAGAACAACAAAGAAAGCCTCTCAGTAGGGGAAGAGAAATGATAAAGATCAGAGCAGAAATCAATGAAATAGAAACCAAAAAAAAAAAAAACAATAGAACAAATCAATGAAACCAGGAGCTGGTTCTTTGAAAGAATTAATAAGATTAATAAACCCCTGGCCAGACTTATCAAAAAGAAAAGAGAAAGGATCCAAATAAATAAAACCATGAATGAAAGAGGAGAGATCACAACCAATACCAAAGAAATACAAACAATTATAAGAACGTATTACAAGCAACTATATGCCAGCAAATTTGACAAACTGGAAGAAATGGATACATTCCTAGAGACATATAACCTACCACAACTGAACCAGGAAGAAATAGAAAACCTGAACAGACCCATAACCAGTAAGGAGATTGAAGAAGTCATCAAAAATCTCCCAACAAAAAAGAGCCCAGGGCCAGGCAGCTTCCCAGGGGAATTCTAGCAAACACTTGAAGAATTAATTCCTATTTTCCTGAAACTGTTCCAAAAAATAGAAATGGAAGAAAAACTTCCAAACTAATTTTATGAGGCCAGCATCACCTCAAGGTTTCCCCAAACCAGACAAGGATCCCATCAAGAAAGAGAATTACAGGGCGCCTGGGTGGCTCAGTGGTTAAGCCGCTGCCTTCGGCTCAGGTCATGATCTCAGGGTCCTGGGATCGAGTCCCGCATCGGGCTCTCTGCTCGGCAGGGAGCCTGCTTCCTCCTCTCTCTCTCTCTGCCTACTTGTGATTTCTCTCTGTCAAATAAATAAATAAAAATCTTTAAAAAAAAAAAAAAGTTGCACAGCTAGTGACAGCTTTAAAAAAAAAAAAAAAAAAAAAAAAAAAAGAAAGAGAATTACAGACCAACATCCTTGATGAACACAGATGCAAAAATTCTCACCAAAATACTAGCCAATAGGATCCAACAGTACTTTAAAAGGATTATTCACCATGGCCAAGTGGGATTTATTCCAGGGCTGCAAGGTTGGTCAACAACTGCAAATCAATCAATGTGATACCATACATTAATACATTAATGAAAGAAAGAACAGGAACCATATGATACTCTCGATAGATGTTGAAAAAGCATTTGACAAAGTACAGCATCTTTTCCTGATCAAAACTCTGCAAAGTATAGGGAAAAAGGGTACATACCTCAATATCATCGAAGCCATCTATGAAAAACTCACCACAAATATCATACTCAATGGAGAAAAACTGAGAGCTTTTCCGATAAGGTCAGGAACACGGCAGGGATGTCCATTATCACCACTGCTATTCAACAAAGTACTAGAAGTCCTAGCTTCAGCAATCAGACAACAAAAAGAAATTAAAGGCATCCAAATTGGCAAAGAAGAAATCAAACAATCACTCTTTGCAGATGATATGATACAATATGTGGAAAACCCAAAAGACTCTGCTCCAAATCTGCTAGAACTTGTATAAGAATTCAGTAAAGTGTCAGGATATAAAATAAATGCACAGAAATCAGTTACTTTTCTTTACACCGCAACAAGAAAGAGAAATTAAGGAGCCAATCCCACTTACAATTGCATCCAAAACCATAAGATACCTAGGAATAAACCTAGCCATAGAGGCAAAGAATCTATACTCAGAAAACTATAAAGTACACATGAAAGAAATTGAGGAAGACACAAAGAAATGGAAAAATGTTCCATGCTCATGGATTGGAAGAACAAATATTGTGAAAATGTCTATTCTACCTAAAGCAATCTATACATTTAATGCAATCCTTATCAAAATCCCATCCATTTTTTTCAAAGAAATGGAACAAATAATCCTAAAATTTATATGGAACCAGAAAAGACCTTGAATAGCCAAAGGATTATTGAAAAAGAAAGCCAAAGTTGATGGTATCACAATTCCAGACTTCAAGCTCTATTACAAAGCTGTCATCATCAAGACAGCATGGTACTGGCACAAAAACAGACACATATATCAATGCCCCGAAATAGACTCTCAAGTCTAAGGCCAACTAATCTTCAACAAAGCAGGAAAAAATGTCCAATGGAAAAAAGACAGTCTCTTCAACAAATGGTGTTGGGAAAATTGGACAGCCACATGCAGAAAAATGAAACTGGACCATTCCTTTGTACCATACATGAAAATAGACTCAAAATGGATGAAGGACCTCAATGTGAAAAAGGAATTCATCAAAATCCTTGAGGAGAACACAGGCAGCAACCTTTTCGACCTCAGCTGCAGCAGCTTCTTTCTAGGAACATCGCCCAAGGGAAGAGAAGCAAGGGGATAAATGAAGTATTGGGACTTCATCAAGATCAAAAGCTTTTGCACAGTAAAGGAAACAGTTAACAAAACCAAAAGACTACTGACAGAATGGAAAAAGATATTTACAAATGGCAAATCAGATAAAGGGCTAGTATCCAAAATCTATAAAGAACTTATCAAACTCAACACTCAAAGAACAAATAATCCAATCAAGAAATGGGCAGAGGACATGAACAGACATTTCTGCAAAGAAGACATCTAGATGGCCAACAGAAACATGAAAAAGTGCTCCACATCACTCGGCATCAGTGAAATTCAAATCAAAACCACAATGAGATACCACCTCATGCCAGTCAGAATGGCTAAAATTAACAAGTCAGGAAATGACAGAAGCTGGTGAGGATATTAAGAAAAGGGAACCCTGCTACACTGTTGGTGGGAATGCAAGCTGGTGTAGCCACTCTGGAAAACAGCATGAAGGTTCCTCAAAAAGTTGAAAATAGAGCTAACCTACGACCTAGCAGGAAAGAACCTAGGTGTCCATCTACAGATGAATGGATCAAGAAGTGGTATATATATACACATACATACAGTGGAATACTATGCAGCCATCAAAAGGAATGAAATCTTGCCATGTGTGACAACGTGGATGGAACTAGAGGGTATTATGCTTAGCGAAATAAGTCAATCAAAGAAAGACAACTATCATATGATCTCCCTGATATGAGGAAGTGGTGATGCAACATGGGGGCTTAAGTGGGTAGGAGAAGAATAAATGAAACAAGATGGGATTGGGAGGGAGACAAACCATAAGTGACTTTTAATCTCACAAAACAAACTGAGGGTTGCTGGTGGGAGGGGGTTTGGGAGAAGGAGGTGGGATTATGGACATTGGGGAGGGTATGTGCTTTGGTGAGTGCTGTGAAGTGTGTAAACCTGGTGATTCACAGACCTGTACCCCTGGGGATAGAGTATTATGCCTCCATCAGAAAGGATGAATACCCAACTTTTGTAGCAACATGGACGGGACTGGAAGAGATTATGCTGAGTGAAATAAGTCAAGCAGAGAGAGTCAATTATCATATGGTTTCACTTATTTGTGGAGCATAACAAATAGCATGGAGGACATGGGGACTTAGAGTGGAGAAGGGAGTTGGGGGAAATTGGAAGGGGAGGTGAACCATGAGAGACTATGGACTCTGAAAAACAATCTGAGGGTTTTGAAGGGACGGGGGGTGGGAGGTTGGGGTACCAGGTGGTGGGTATTATAGAGGGCACGGATTGCATGGAGCACGGGGTGTGGTGCAAAAATAATGAATACTGTTATGCTGGAAATAAAAAAAAAAAAAAAAAAAAAAAAAAAGAATAGCGAGGCTGGAATCATCACAATTCTGGACTTCAAGTTATATTACAAAGCTGTAGTAATCAAAACAGTATGGTACTGAAAAAAAGAGACACATAGATCAATAGGACAGTATAGAAATCCAGAAATGGAGCCACAACTATTTACTCAATTAATCTTTAACACAGCAGGAAAAAATACCCAATGGGAAAAAGTCTCTTCAATAAATGGTGCTAAGAAACTTGGACAGCAACATGCAACAAAATAGAACTGCACCACTTTCTTACCCCAAACAAAAAATATATATTTTTAAAATGGATTAAAGACCTAACTGTGAAAACTGAAACCATAAAAAATCCTAGAAGAGAACACAGGCAGTAACTTCTTCAACATCAGCTCTAACAACTTTTCTCTAGAAATGACTCTGAGGTAAGGAAAATAAAAGCAAAAATAAACTACTGGGACTACATCAAAATAAAAAGCTTCTGCATGGTGAAGGAAACAATCAACATAACTGAAAGGCAACCAACAGAATGGGAGAAGATATTTGCAAATGATATATCTGGTAAAGCGTTAGTATCCAATATATATAAAGAAACTAGAAATCTCAACACCCAGAGACAAATAATCCATTTAAAAACAGGCCCAAGACATGAACAAATATTTTTATCTAAAGAAGACATACAGATGTCCTGTTGATACATGAAAAGATGCTCAACATGACTTATCACCAGCGCAATGCAAATCAGAACTACAAGAAGATATCATTTCACATCTGTCAGAATGGCTAAACTCAACAACACGAGAACCAACAGGTTTTAGCAAGGATTTGGAAAAAGGGAAGCCCTCTTACACTTTTGGTCAGAATGCAAACTGGTGTGGCCACTATGGGAAGCAGTATGGTGGTTCCTCAAAAATTTAAAAGTAGAACTACCCTTGGATCTCATAATCACACTACTAGGTATTTCTTCAAAGAGTACTAAAATATAAACAAAAACAAAAACAAAAAAACAAAACAAAACAAAAAACTAATTCAAAGGGCTACACGCACCCTGATGGTTATATCAACATTATTTAGAGTAGCCAAGCTATGGAAGCAGCCCAAGTGTCCACTGATTAATGAATGGATAAAGAGGAAGTGATATATATCTATGTATATATAGATATATATGTGTATCTGTATATGTGTGTGTGTGTGTGTGTGTGTGTATAAATTATTCAACCATTTTATCTTACCATTTGCAACCAATGGATAGAGCAGAAAACATTATGCTGAGCAAAATAAGTCAGTCAGAGAAAGACAAATACCATATGATTTCACTCATATGTGAAATTTAAGAAACAAAACAAAGGAGCAAAGGGAAGAAAAGAGAAAGAGGTAAACCAAGAAACATATTCTTGCCTATAGGAAACAGACTTATGGTTTCAGGGGAGCTATTTGAAAACCTGTTCAAAACCTTTTGGATACAACAAAGGAGGTCCTAGGAAGGAAGTACATTCCAATATAAGCCTTTCTCAAAAAAAATTAGAAAAGTCTCAAATACACAAGCTAAACTTAGAATGGCGGGGGTGGAGGGATGGGTTAAACAGGTCATGGGGTTAAACAGGTCACACGGATTAAGGAGTGCACTTGTGATGAGCACCAGGTGATATGTGGAAGTGTTGAATGACCATCTTGGATACCTGAAAATAATATTACACTGTGTGTTAACTAGCTGGAATTTAAATAAAAATGTGAAACTAAAAACAAAACACAAAACAAAACTTAATTGAGAAAATGAATGTTCAAAAGGAAGACGTATATTAATTGAAACTAGAGATTATCTAAAGTGTTAACTATTGTACCCAATTCTGGTGGATGTTAGTTTTAGAATCTCAGACCTAAAATTTGCATTTTATAATTAATGGGTACCTCAGCAACATTTCCTTCTCTACTGACCTTTTCGTTATTTGATATTTACCTTTATTCTTTTGTATGGTTTATGATATAGTGATAAGATGATGAGATTTCACATTATAGAACTATGCATTTGAAAGTGAATAGCCTATGAAGTTTTATTTTGAGCATGTTTCATTTTCCATAAAATGGAATATATACATCATTGCTTTTTTCCTTTTGATAATTAAATAAAATAATATGTATATATTACCATATGAAAAATAAAATTTTTAAATAAAAAGATTTTAAAATAAAAATTTTCATATGGTAATATATACATATACATATTATTTTATATACATATAAAATCAGAAAACACTGATTGTTTTCTCTTTAATATCTTTGGTTGTGTTTTATCCCTTTTAATCTAAATTTTCTTAAATTATTTTATGGGAGCAAGTACACTAGCAAATAAACACATATTTGATGTCAAAATCTGGTCAAGAACTAGATGAAGGAAAAAGATATGGTAGACACTGGATATCATAACAAAGATACTATCCTATAAGTAAACTACTAGAGGGGTATTACTATTTAAATAGTTTGAATTTTTCATTAATTCAATATTTGTCAGTTATAATTCTTTTTTAATTATTTATTTTGGTGAATTTCTATACACAAGGATATGATGGTAACAAATTGTGATAGATTTAAAATAATAAATATCGATGAAAACACTGAACTGCTTTGAGGCTATGTAGTTAATTTATTATTTATAAATATATTTCATTGTTTTTATGAACATATTGTTCACTGAGGATGGATGCCTCGTTAAACAAGTTTTTATTGGGATGCATCAACTGACTATACATTATCTGATATTGCAGTGTGTTGAAAAACCTTCCTTCAGTGTGTTTATCATCACATATATTTGATATCAAAAAAGTTGTTTCTCAAAATGAGCCTGGAAGATCAGATCATCTCAGAATCTAAAGGGACATGGGCGCCTGGGTGGCTCAGTGGGTTAAGCTGCTGCTTTCGGCTCAGGTCATGATCTCAGGGTCCTGGGATTGAGTCCCACATCGGGCTCTCTGCTCAGCAGGGGGCCTGCTTCCCTTCCTCTCTCTCTCTGCCTGACTCTCTGCCTACTTGTGATCTCTGTCTGTCAAATAAATAAATAGAATCTTAAAAAAAAAAAAAGAATCTAAAGGGACATAGATGAAAGGATATTAGACTATAAAACTCAGCCTCTAAATGTTCATCCTTACCTCAGATCAGCATACAATAGAGGAAACACCAAATTTCTTTCAAATAATTGTTCTCAAATTCACAATTTAAAATGTTCACAATTAGTGAATAAAATATGTTATGATCATCTAAATCAATAAATTATATTGGTATTTTATTATAAATAGGTAAGAAACATCTAATAATAAATTCCTCCAATGCATCTAATGGTTGATGATGACGAAGTGATTTGATACTACATTCAGTAAGTATTGGTGTTTTTCAGCATTTGCCAGCACTTGTTGAAGTTTTGAGCATAGAGCAAGCATAGTGGGTCCATACAATTAAACTATTAACCAAGATCCTGATTAACACTGACAGAAATGGAAGATTGGAAAATGTTCATTTTGAGGAAAAATTTTTTAAAAATATTTTTATTTATTTATCAGAGAGAATGGGGGGGGACCAGCAGACAGGGGGACCGGCAGACGGAGAGAGAAGCAGGCTCCCCTCTGAGCAGGGAGCCCTATGCGGGACTGAATCCTAGGACCCCTGGATTATGACCTGAGCTGAAGGCAGACGCTTAACCAACTGAGCCATCCCTTGAGGCATCCCTTGAGAAAAATTTCATCAGTGTAAACTCAACTGTTTTTTCAAGTACAATTCTTCATACTTTGTGATTTTATAATTTCGCCAACGGCATTAATCAGTAATCAAAATATTTATACATTTTGCACTGACCAAATGTCTATGTTGATGATTTTTGTTTCAGCAATACTTATTCAAATTTACTATAAAGTGATACGAGAAAAAAGTGTGAATATTCATCACACGCTTTATACTATGTGAGCACATTTTGGCAGTTCTATAATATCTGTAACTCAGAAATGTAATCTCTATCTCGCACTTAACCAGAAACCTAACTAATATATGAATTATTGAGTAACAAGTTGCTGTTTTATTGAAAAAAATATTTTTTATTATATATACAAACATACAAACACAACACATAAGGTAAGCCATTTACAAAGGGCACTAAATAACACATTGCAAGTCCCCATTTCTCAAATGTACCATGCACTGGAGATCTATTTGAAAAACTTTATTACAACTGGCTGCCTTCCAGATATATATATATATACACACACATACCTATCTATTCTTGGTTTTATTCAGAGAGTTATAAGCCTATTTGGAACTTTTCCTAAAGTGCATAGCTAAGAGAAATATATATCTTTCTAGTATTTCTTTCTCCTGCTTATATTTTAGGCTGTCTTCTAGTTCTAACCTTGTCATTGGCTAGTAAGTTTACAGCATGGCATTCTTTACAGAAAAATACTCTGAGTTGTGTTCTTTCTGCCATAATTAGTTTATGATTTGGTAAATAGGTCAGCATAGTATAGAAAGGATTTTGAAAAGCAGGGGACACCAAGCTTTCCCTCAGACCAGGACCTTTAGAAATAGCCTTATGAGGTTATTATGTTGCTACATAAATTGGCAGATTGCACCACCATGTCTCTCTTTGTTTGTAAAACAAAGCTTCGGTTTCTTTAAAAAAATGCAAATATATATATGTATATATGTTCAAAGAAAATTAAAATTGTTATAATATTCACTTTCAGAAACAGAAATTATCTTCAATCATCTATTTTTCAAGTAATTTTCCCAGCATTTCTCTTCAAGTCATTGGTATATTTAGAAGGAAAATTATGGATTATTTTAATAACACTGTGGGTACAGTGTATTTTTTTAAATTTTTATTTATTTATTTATTTGACAGACAGAGATTACAAGTAGACAGAGAGGCAGGCAGAGAGAGAGGAATGGAAGCAGGCTCCCGGCTGAGCAGAGAGCCCGATGTATGGCTCAATCCCAGGACCCTGGGATCATGACCTGAGCTGAAGGCAGAGGCTTTAACCCACTAAGCCACCCAGGCGCCCTGGGTACAGTGTATTTTTCAGTTAAATGGTGATGTTAATTGTTCCAATACATCCAATACATCTTTTAATATACAAATATTTTTAAAAAATTACTCTGTTTTTACCTGACAAAGTTCCCCTGCATATATTCACTGGGATCATGTCATCTGATACTGATATTGCAACCGAACCCTTGATGTCCCCACGTACTTTCTTTGATTTAGTTTAGTTTTCCATTTAGACTATAATTTCTTACATTGTATTGACATCTTCTGGGGAGTTCTGTGATGGCAGAAAGCCCCATATGTGTGAATATTAAGATGCATACTTGTTTCCTAATATGTATACTATCTCTTAGCTTATTCAAAACATTATTTAACATATTTCTGAGGTAAAAATAATATATAATTTTCCTTAGGTAAGATTAACATAAACTTTTATTGACCTACGCAGTTGACTGAGAATCTGTGGATAAATCGTACTTTGGAATCCCATCATTATTATAATTTTTCAAAAGAAAATTTAAATCTCTATCATAAATTAACCTTAAAACTGTCTTCCGAATAATTTCACCAGCACTACTCTATGTGTTTTTACTGCTTTTGTTTTTTAAAAAAGTATTTATGTATTAAAATGGATTTCTTTAATACTTTTGAGTATTTCATGCATGAAACTCAATAAAATAGACAAAATACTGTCACTACAAGTTTGATAGTTAAAATAGTTAGGACAGTTAAGACAGTTAAGGATTATCTATTAAGCAATTGTCTATTAAATATTATATGTATATGTACTCTATATACATATACATATATGTATATGTGTGTGTGTGTGTGTGTATATGTATATTTTTTTAACATAATTTGAAGACCAGCTAATACATTTAGTGCTATGGTACTGACTCTCTATTAGAAGGCACATATTTTAAGTTTTCTACCTATAAAACAAGGCATAAAAAGGTGTATTTTGTGGCTTATAAAATACAGTTTAACTAGCTGGACACATTTAAATAAAAACTTTGATTTTGGTCTTACTAAAAGTGTTTCTATCTACACTAGCTATTTTTGTGAAAGAACTAAAGATAATATCTCCTTGAAAGAATTACATGTATCTCTGTAAAGTGTGTTTTATAGTATTGGGTATGTTGGGCGCCTGGGTGGCTCAGTGGGTTAGGCCGCTGCCTTCGGCTCGGGTCATGATCTCAGGGTCCTGGGATCGAGTCCCGCATCGGGCTCTCTGCTCAGCAGGGAGCCTGCTTCCCTCTCTCTCTCTCTGCCTGCCTCTCCGTCTACTTGTGATTTCTCTCTGTCAAATAAATAAATAAAATCTTAAAAAAAAAAAATAAAAAAAAATAAAGTATTGGGTATGTTAAAAAAATAAAATTAAATTAAAAATAAAGTATTGAATATGTTGAAATAAAATCCAAATTATTATTATTTTTTTTTAAGATTTTATTTATTTATCTGACAGACAGAGATCACAAGTAGGCAGAGAGGCTGGCAGAGAGAGAGGAGGAAAAAGGCTCTCTGCTGAGCAGAGAGCCTGAATGCTGGGCTTGATCCCAAGACCCAGGGATCATGACCTTAGCCAAAGGCAGAGGCTTTAACCCACTGAGCCACCCAGGTGCCCCCCAAATTATTTAAATATTTAATTCTAAACAATGGAAGTAATATAACATTGTATAAAGACTTTTGTTAAAATTGAATTTAAATTATACAGACTTATACCTTAACTTAAACTCTCTTAATCAATCATAAAAATATGATGCTAAGATATTGTCAAAAACAGAAACACATTATACTCTTAGGAAGACATGAGGTTGCTTTTCGTGACAAAACCTTTAAAAAAAAAACACTATTACACTTCTCATGGTCAAAGTGTGAATTAGTTTTTTTTTTCCATTTTCAATTTTTTATTTTTTATACACATATATTTTTATCCCCAGGGGTATAGGTCTGTGAATCACCAGGTTTACACACTTCACAGCACTCACCAAAGCACATACCCTCCCCAATATCTTCTGCCAATAGGAGTTTCTGTGATAGTTTATTGGTCATAGTCACTAGTATTGTTTCACCTGTCCAAGGCGTTAATTGGAGGATGTTTCACTCCATGAGCCAGCCACTGGTTTGCTTTGAAGTTAAACTTGAACTTGCTTATAGAATCACTTTATAAACATGTTTCAATAATTGAGTAACATCAGTCATTGTAAAATTGACATAGGATATCATAGCCATGTTAACTACATTATAAATATTACGTGTGGCTACAACTTTGGTAAAATAATAATTTGATTCTGTGTAATAATAATGTTTTTCAAAATGTAAGTGAAGAGAAATAATTGGCATTACTACAAGATAAATAAAATTCCTTCTGGCTTATAAAATTGGCACTAACTAAATATACCTTTTCCATATATTACTGTGCCCTTTCCCTTGGTATTTAGTTTATAAAACAAAGCCATCTGCATCTCTTAGTTACCAAACACTTAAGATATACTTTCTATCTATAAACAAGTAGGATTAAACAAAATGCATTAAAACAAACTGACAATGAAAATCAGCATATGGTGGGCCAAGTGAGTGGTTCAAGAAAGCTGTTACATTGCGATTGAAAAAGATAGGTTGATACTGAGGAAAAAAGAAACGTTAAAAGATGGGCTTCTGTAAGGAGAAGAACAACAAGAAAAAGATTAGTTTGTAGTAAGAATTGCATGTTCCTCATCCCATGGTAGTTCAGAAAGTGAATATTTTATTCTAGAACAAAGGTAACACCCAAAATATAGCTTATTCCTAATTGTTGATTAGTCTTTTAATGCTCTATGTTACTTTATTTATTTAATTATTTTTTATCCCCCCATCTGGTCACTTCACAACCAATTTGGAATTTTGTACACAAGTTCATTCCTCAGGAAAAAAAAGTGTTCAATATGAAAAGAAAAAACAAACAAACAAACAGTGGAAATCTCAATCTCAAAAATGTCTCTTGACAGACAGATAAATAAATATGCCTACTTGTAAATGCATATGTTAGTGATTAACATACTTTAATTCTGAGTAGTTATGCTGTAGTAATTAGAATTACTGATTTTTCAAATATATTATTAAACAAAATAGGATATTTAGGTTTAGAAATTTTAATGTTCATTTGACAACAGTGTAGATTTATATCACTTTGGGACAACACAAAAATAGGAAATCCAGTCAAAACAGAAGAAAACAAAAAGGTGTCCATTTTGGTGTGACCTAGAGGATGGGAATTCAGTGAAAAAGATAGAAACTATGGTCACAAAAGAAGAAGGAAAGTCAAAAAACTGCAACATCGTAAGACAGTAATACCTTCAAGAGTATATCTCCAGGTAGAGTCTCTCTTCTTGCCTCCCAGAATCCTTTAACCTGAGTTATCTAACTCCTTCATGTGATGTTGTAGTTTATCTATAAAAAATAAGCCACAGACACTACTGGTTATTTCTGTGGTGAGATAGTCAATTCTGCAAAATCTACTATAATTTCCTTAGATTCAAAACCTTCCCAAAATATGATCCATGTCAAAGTTTCTTTCAGATTCGGTGGACTTTCTAACTTCACAACAGGCAATCCAAACGTTACTATTCTAACATCGTGAACTTGAGCCTGCTGCTTGAATTTAATTATCTCTAGCCCCTCCAATATCTGTTTTTAGATACTCCATGTCCAAAACAGCCTTAAAACCCTCTAGTTCCTTCTTTTAGGGTTTGATAAAGTGTGATTGTAATGAATATTTTAGAAAAAAAATTATAGGGACACCTGCCTGTCTCAGTCAGTTAAACATCTGCCTTGGGCTCAGGTCATGATCCCAGGGTTCTGGGATTGAGCCCCAGCATTGGGCTCTCTGCTCAGAGGGGAACCTGCTTCTCCCTCTCATTCTCCCCCGTAGTCTCTTTCTCTCTCAAATAAATAAGTAAAGTCTTGAAAAAAATAAAGAAATGAAAAATTCTTAACAAAACAGTTGGGAAGAGGGGAATGTAGGAAATAGGAATTCATTTTGAGAAGTATTTCAGATACTCATTTGATCAAATTGAATGATTCCTTAGGGGATCAGAAATTAGGGTATAAAAGAAGTCCACGACTTTTTTTTTAATTAAAAAAAATTTAATTTATTTTCAGCATAACGGTATTCATTATTTTTGCACCACACCCAGTGCTCCATGCAATCCGTGCCCTCTATAATACCCACCACCAGGTACCCCAACCTCCCATCCCCCGCCCCTTCAAAACCCTCAGATTGTTTTTCAAAGTCCATAGTCTCTCGTGGTTAAGCCTTTTTTATATTATGCAACACAAAATAATTTTATTTTATAACACATTGGGATAAATAGCTTAGCCTTGACAAGAGACAATCACCTGACAATTGGGCAAAAGTGATCAATATCCAGGCCCATGTGTAACCAGCTCAGGGCACACTATAATGGGAAACTACTGTAGATTACTTCTGAGCAGTTTCTATTTAACTGAGTGAATGATAAATAGTACCTTCAAGTGCAGGTTTTGAGAGCAGCAACAACTAATAAGTGAAGTTTCAGACAACTTAAATCAAAGTACAGATAGTCAGCATGTATTTAGAAATTCTGGTGTGTATTTCAGGAGAAAGTGGTAGTAGAAAACAGGGACTTAAGGATTATCACCCTTTTGGCACTGGCAAAAAGCCATGGTTATGCTTAAACAAACAAGCACATTTTTCAGATAATCATTTGTGCAATAATGCAAAGAACTACATTGTGAAATCAGACACACAATCAGACACTGAGCTTTATGAAAAAACATCAAGTATAGAAATAATCATGATATATGATTAGCAGAGAGAAGTCTGTGAATGCCACAACAGCTGTGTCTTCTTTTGCTTTGTAAGAGTATGTTCTGGTTCAGAGTAGCATATGAAGTCTCTAAATAATATTTGCAGCTATACTGATTACACCAATAAAAAAGGAGAGCAATTTCAGTCATGAAAATCTCCATTTTATACTCTTATATTTACATAGCATATAGGATTTTTACCAGGGAGCCATGTTCATAAATCCATACAT
The DNA here is from genome assembly GCF_009829155.1 of Mustela erminea. NCBI lineage: Eukaryota > Metazoa > Chordata > Mammalia > Carnivora > Mustelidae > Mustela > Mustela erminea. The sequence goes on along the minus strand of NC_045628.1, from coordinate 37,513,292 downwards.
TTTAAGTATGCTTATGTTTGTTTTTAAAAAGATTTTATTTATTTATTTGTCAGAGAGAGAAAGAGAGAGTGAGCATGAGCACAAGCAGGGGGAGCAGCAGGCAGGGGAGAAGCAGGCTCCTGGTTGAGCAAGGAGCCCAGTGCAGGACCCGATCCCAGGACCCTGGGATATGACCTGGGCAGTGGACAGATGTTTAACCCATTGAGCTACCCAGGCATCCCCTAAGTATGCTTATGTTAAGCAATTTGAGTGGGTACAGCCTGCTAAGGGCATTCCACAGGCAAGGGCTCTCCCACCAGCAAATACCTTAATATGTTTGCAAAACATTTCTCACAGACTGCTTACCAGATTTCTCCAGTGAAGTGAGGGAATCATCTATAGGCCCACTGCTAACCATTTGATTCCAAAACCATACTTTCTATATTTGAAAACTTCTGATCCTACAACATTCATTTAAAGTTCCATCTTCCCATAATGGGAATTATAAAATATAAAAATGTCAGTATTTTAGCTGTGCCTCTTAGCTAAACTATAATCAGGTAGCTTCCAGCTACTTTTTGCGTATTTGCGACTCTAACATCAATAGAGTTAGGTTCCTCAGGTGAGTGAAGTCTTAGATAATGTCAAGAATAGCCTTACTGTTAGTTGGGTCATTTTTTATCACTGGAACTCCTATGAAAATGGTTTGATTTAGAGAAAGCTGCTATGTTTTATATTTCCTAGCTTCGAAACATATTCTGTTTGTATCTATCTAATAGTGAATATATGCTGTGTAAGCTTACCCCCCCTATAAATAACAGAGTTAGAATCTAGAGTTCTGTGCATCGATACCCCAGTATTGAAGTATAACAATGGGATGACATTACAATGTCTTTTGGGAACAAGCCACTTCCCTAATTTTTCAGTCTGAGATGTTAAAAACTGTTCAAAGACATAAAGTTACAAAGCTATCAAACAATTGTTTACGAGAAACTGAATTTGTACAAAATATAAACAGGAGAACAAGAAAAAAAGTCACTCTCAGTCATACCCTACAGTAGAAATCAAATGACCTTACCAAACAGACATTTAAATAGATCACTAAGAGATAACACTCAGAATTGGTTTTACTTTTATTTGAGAAAATCCTACCGAGATCTATAAGCCAGCCAATAAAATGTCATGATTAACTGCATCAAATGCTGCCAAAAGGTCCAAAAGAATCATGAAAGACAACATCCGTTGTTTCAATCAAAAGGTCATTATTTACTTTCAATACAGCAGTCTCAGCACTATGATGAGGATGAAATCCTGATTGAAATTGCTCAAATGAGTCAAATTGCATCATGTGTTAATGTAATTGATTACAACCTCCAACACTTTAAGCAGAGTCTAAATTAAAAAATGAATGATGGCATTGCACTTTATCTACCAGTAATGAAGCTTTCTTCAGCACTTCTGGCTCAGTATAAATTCATGGTCATTTGAAGAGCTGACCCAGAGCCAAAAGAAAAAAAGAAAGAAAGAACAAAAAGAAAAAGAATAAAAAAAACAAAACCAAATATTCTTACAATGCCCATCAATGACATTATAAGAATCAATATCTCAGTATAAGACAAGATTGGCTCTTGCTGAAAAGCCACCTCCCACTCTAAGAGAAGAAACAGAGCTTACTAATCCTGAAAAAGAACCAACAAAAAGGAAAATAGAGGTTATAAATTAAAGACAATTTCTTGATATATACTTTGGTGTCTGTGCATACATACCTGCCTAAACCATACTGTAATTAACATACCATGCTTCTCCCAAGGCTTTGCCATTTAAGGATATACAAAAGGCACGTTATTAGACCTTAAGTGTCCTCCTTCACTTTGGTGCCTATCACGGATTATGAGAGATGTAAACTGTGTTACTGACCTCAAAAGGGTTGCTTCAGATGTATTCCAAGAACAACCCAAGGTAAACTAGAGGTAGGAAACAGAGGCAAAATCAGGAAAAATGCCTTGAGAATCACAGCTTGGGGGAGCAGCCAGGTGGCTCAGTCAGTTAAGAGTCTGCCTTTGGCTTGGGTCATGATCCTAGGGTACTGGGATCAAACCCTACATCTGGCTCTCTGCCCAGTGGTGAGTCTCCCTCTCTCTTTCCCTCTTCCCCTCTCTTCTTGTCCCTTTCCTCCTCTCCCCATCTCACCACTCATGCTCTCTCTCAAATAAATAAAATCTTAAAAAAAAAAAAAAAATCACAGCTAGGGCACCTGGGTGGTTTAGTTGGTTAAGTGTCTGACTCTTGATTTTGGCTCAGGTCATGATGTCAGGGTCCTGAGACTGAGCTCTGAGTTGGGCTCCACGCTCAGCAGGGAGTCTGCTTCTCTCCCTCTCCTTCTGCCCCCCCCACCCCCTGCTTACGTGCACTCTCTCTAAAATAAATGAATAAATCGTAAAAAAAAAAAAAAAAAGAATCATAGCCAAGTTTGGATCATCATTTATGCATCACTAATGCATTGTAGTGCCACAATGTAGATCACTGTGCCATCATTTTCTCATATATTTTCTCTCTTTCTTCTTTTATTTTCCTTTTATTTAAAATTGATTAGCCAACATATAGTACCTCATTCGTTTTGGATGTAGTGTTCAATAACTCATCAGTTGCATATAGCACCCCATGCTCATCACATTACATGCCTCCTTAATGTCCATCACCCAGTAACCCCATACCCCCACCCACCTCCCCTCAAGCAACCCTCAGTTTGTATCCCAGAGTCAAGAGTCTCATAGTTTGTCTCCCTCTCTTATTTCTTTCTATTCAGTTTTCCCTCCCTTCCCCTATGAGCCTCTGCAGTATTTCTTATATTTCACATATGAGTGAAACTATGTGATAATTTTCTTTCTCTGATTGACTTAATTCACTTAGCATAATACCCTTCAGTTTCATCCATGTTGATGCAAATGGTAGGTTTTCATCCTTTCTGATTGCTGAGTAATATTCCATTTGTGTGTGAACCACATCTTCTTTACCCATTCATCTGTTGAAGGACATCTGGGATCCTTCTATTTTGGCTATTGTGGACATTGCTGCTATGAACATGGGGATGCAGGTGTTTCTTCATTTCACTACATCTGGATCTTTGGGGTAAATACTCAGTAGTGCAATTGCTGGGTCAGATGGTAGCTCTATTTTTAACTTCTTGAGGAACCTCAATACCATTTTCCAGAGTGGCTGTACCAGTCTGTATTTCCACCGACAGTGTAAGAGGGTTCCCCTTTCTCCACATCCTAACAATCATTTGTTGCTTCTTATCTTATTAATTTTAGCCATTCTAACAGATATAAGGTGGTATCATTATGGTTTTGATTTGTATTTACCAGATGACAATTGATGTAGAACATTTTTTCATGTGTCTATTAACTGTTTACATGTCTTCTTTGAAAAAATGTCTGTTCATGTCTTCTGCCCATTTCTTGACTGGATTATTTATTCTTTGGGTGTTGAGTTTGATAAGTTCTTTGTAGGTCTTGGATACAAGCTTTATCTGATAGGTTATTTGCAAATAGCTTCTCCCATTCCATACGTTGCCTTTTAGTTTTGTTGACTATTTCCTTTGCTGTGTAGAAGCTTTTTGTTTTGATAAAGTCCCAATAGTTCATTTTTGCTTTTGTTTCCCTTGCCTTTACTGTCTAGAAAGAAGCTGATGCAGCTGAGGTCAAAGAGGTTGCTTCCTGTGTTCTCCTTTTGGATTTTGATAGATTTCTGTCTCAGTCACATTTAGGTCTTTCACCCATTTTGAGTCTATTTTTTTTGTTTGGTGTAAGAGAATGGTCCAGTTTTGTTCTTCTGCATGTGGCTGTCCAGTATTCACAGCACAATTTATTCAAGAGACTGTCTTTTTTTCCACAGGATATTCTTTCCTTATTTGTCAAAAATCAGTTGACCAGGGACGCCTGGGTGGCTCAGTTGGTTAAGCAGCTGCCTTCGGCTCAGGTCATGATCCCAGCATCCTGGGATCGAGTCCCATATCGGGCTCCTTGCTCCGCAGGGAGCCTGCTTCTCCCTCTGACTCTGCCTTCCACTCTGTCTGCTTGTGCTCCCTCTCGCTCTCTCTTTGACAAATAAATAAATAAAATCTTTAACAAAAAAAAAAAAAAAAAAAAAATCAGTTGACCATAGGGTTCAGTGTCCCTTTCTGGGCTCTCTATTCTGTTCCACTTATATATGTGAAATCCTAAAATTTGTATGGAACCAGAGAAGACACCCAATAACTGGAGAATGTTGAAAAAGAAAACCAAATCTGGGGCATCACAATGCCTGACTTCAAGCTATATTTTGAAGCTGTGATCATCAAAACAGCATGGTACTCCCAAATATTTTCTATCATCCATATGGTTAATGACATAGGAGAACACACTTAAATTCTTAAACTACATTGTATTATATCTTACAAAACTTGCATGCACTTTAGTATACTGAAAATATCCATCCACCCATACATACATACATACATATATACATGAAATGCATCAGAATCCTAAAGAATAAATGCCTAAGTGCTATTATATATGCTAACATATATCGCATGTGCACGCACATGCAAAATGACTTAACTCATACCTGGATATTCAAAACTTTCATAAGAAAAAAATTATGAGAGTGAATATTGTCTTTGGATTGCATTGTTTATCACCAACTATTTAGAATATAATAATTTCTCAACAGCCTTGAGTAGCAATGCAAAATATGTATATATATATATTTTTTTTGCAGGGATATTCTCACCATTATAAACTGTCTTAGCAGAATCACATTATAACAGGCAAAATACTGTTATAGTCTATACATTTTTGCTTTCAGACAGATGTATTGATCTATATATCCTAAATGCATAAAGAATGACAAGAAACTATAAAATATTTTGAACTGAAGTAACAAACACAAGGATAACTTTACACAAAATCAGCATTAAAATTTTATTAAGTGCATCAGCTGTATCATCACTGATTTCTAAAGTGACAGAATGACATACTACATCACATCTAATATCAAAGAAAGAATGCAATTAAAATCCAACCTAGGACGAAAGCTAATAAGGGACAAATGAGAGAAAATGTTGGAGTTATGTTAAAAGATGAGTTAATATCCTTGAATGGAATAATGCTAAAACAATGTAATGACTGAATTTCACTGATAACTTTTCAAATTCTGAAGTCAGTCACTCATGTTTTTAAGTTATATGTCCAAATATTGCAGGACTGATTTGGAAATGCTAACTTCCATTTTTGTAAGCAATTTCAAGTCCTTCTACCAGTGGTTATATTACTTTTAATTTTTCCCCATATTTATTGCAGATTCTGCTCCTTTCAATTTTTGTTCATGTTTCATGCCTCTGATTTCTCATTTAGTCACATCATAGGTTGTAAAACTGTGCCTTATTCAAAAGACTACTGAACTTAGCAGACTATTTAATGGATGTTGAATCAGAAGAACTGTGGTTGAGTTTCCATTTTACCATTTACTAGATGAGTAGTGTTGAAATTAACCTCTTGAATCTCTGCTTCCTCCACTATAGATGGAATTTTAAAATAGTACATCTGCAAATCACTTATAAGGAATAAATGTGTTAATCTGAATCAGTCCTTCATTGGTAGGGATATAAAATATTATTTTCAATGGTAACTGATGGTTCAATAATACCCAAGAGTACAATTAGGAGAATGAAAAATAGCAGTAGAGGCAATGCATTTTAAAAGGTACAAAATAATTTAATTCATCATATTTGGTTCAACTTTTTTATTTACACACATGAACTCATTGTCACAGAAATAAAGGTATTCAAGGTCTCACAAATCTAAGACTTAGAGATTCTGAAAAACTCCCTTGAATATTTTTGTTGTTGTTGTTAGTTTGCTTTTTTTTTTTAATAGTCATTCAGGATACATAATGAATAAGTTGTGGATATGCAATGATAGGAAGAAAAGAGATGAGATACTGTATGCAAATTAGACAAGGCTTTTTTTTTTTTTTTTTTTTGGCACAGAGCTATTTTAGAAAATCATGCCAAATATAAAACACTAAGTAATGAGAGTAGAGTAGTATTCCAATTCTGTCTCTAAATTTGTGACGGTAGAGAAGGCACAAATTCATTATTCTCTATTTTCTTCATTTTCAAAATGAATAGGACAAGATAATCTATAATGTCCTTTAGCTTAGTGACTCAGTTTCCTATCATTCCTCACTGCCTGTAGAATGCAAGGCTTAAAAATTTGTCCTCCTGGTAAACCTCAATTATTTTAATCCTGAAGCCAGGTACTCTCTTGACCTTTAACAGATGATGTGTTCTAAACTTTCTGTTCTTTAAAACAGAGGTACAAATAATACTTACTTCACAGAGACACTCTAAGGATTAATTATTATAATTAATAATTAATAAAACACTTTTTATGCATACAAAGTGCTCCGTCAATATGAGCTGGGAATTTCCATTACGATCATGAATAGCCACCTACCAGCAAAGCCTCTTCCAGAGCAGGTACTCAATATATGAATAATAGTAACAGATAACAGTAATGGTAAGAAGTATTTACTGATCATATAAAGTGCCAGTACAATTGGTAGCAATATCTAACTGAACATTTTTGAGCTATTTATTTCTTCTCTTAAGGAGAGGATACAGATTTTAGAACATTACACAGTAGTATTTCAACAGTATATTATTAGTTACCATCGTCTATATCTGAAAGGCAGTAGAAATCATTTCTGAATGAAAATACTAAGCAATTTCTTTGCTGAATTATTCACAATAGCAGGATACAAAAACAACCTAAATGTCTAATGATGTATGAATGGATATAGTATATGCATACATGCAATTACTATTTAGTCTTAAAAATAAAAGGAATCTTGCCATTTATAACCTAGGTGGACCCAGAGGACATTATGTAAGTAAAATAAGCCAAACACAGAAATACAAAAACTGTATGATCTTACTTATATTTGGAACCTGAAATAGTCAAACTCACAGAAGCACAGAATAGAATGGTGATTGCCAGGGGCTGCAGAAAGGCGGGGAATGGGGAGTTAATGGTTAAAGGGTATAAAATTTCACTTACTCAAGAGAAATAAATTCTAGAGATCTACTATACAGCATAGTGTCTATTTAAGAATACTGTATTGCATATTTAAATATTCCTAAGAGGATAGATTTTAATTGCTTTTAACCTCAAAAAAAAAACAAAACAATAGAGAGAGCAAGAAGAAACTTGGAGGTAATAGATATGTTTATGGCCTGTATGACGGTAATGTTTAATGGGTGCATACTTACCCCAAACTTACTGAGTGGTGTACATTAAATATGCACAGCTTCTCCATATCAATCATAACTTCAATAAAGTGGTTTTAAAAAAGAAAATGCTAAACAATTTTCAAATACAGATCTAAGACTATGAACATCTGATCCTCTGACTTATTTTTCTGTCTTTTTTTTTTAACGTCTGATACAGATGCACCTAGGTGTGACATTCTAACACTGAAAGCACATCAGAAATTATTAAGCAATTGCTTTAAAAGTTGAGTATGAAAACTGCATTAAAAATTAGGTTAAAAATGTAACCTCATTCTGTAAGTAATATGGCAGGCACAATTCAAAATAGAAAAGTAAAGTTCAAAGATTAAGTCTAAAGAAGAAAGAAATGAATAAACCTAGTAAGCAGCCCTCACAGTAAATGGATATCATGACACTAGCATGTCACAGAGTAGAACATAACAAAGGAATATACTGTAACAACATATAATAAAATAAACACGGCTTCGTGCTCATTTGTGTGCCATTGTTTTTTTTACCAAAGTCTTCTGCCAAATAAATGTTCCATGTGTGACACTATTGACGGAAGTGCAATGAAATTGTCTTTGTAGTCATTCAAACTGGAATCAAAATATTTTCCAGATACCGACAGAACAGAAATTTTAATGGAGAAGAAAATGAAAGTAGATGAAAAAATATATCAATGCTGATTCAGAGAGGAGAGAAACTTATCAAGGGGAGGGAGAATTCAAATAAAACACAATAAGACTGTGTGAAGAACAAGATCACTGGTTTTCATTTTTTCTTTTCTTTCTTTCTTTTTTTTTTTTTTTTTTTTTTTGCTAACATCAGACTAACTAATTAGAGCAATTTCATAGTCGGGCCTCTATCTACCTCTTTGATATTTTTGCAGTTTTTGATGGCATAGCCTATGCTACAATTGATAGAGGAGGATTATTTCTTTTTCTCACTTGGTATCTGAAGTCTGATGAAATCTATGGCTTTAACTGCTTCTGCATGTGTGTGTGTATGTGTGTATATGGATGTGTATGTATAGTGTGTGTGTGTGTGTGTGTGTGTGTGTGTGTGTGTACCTATGCTTATTTCTTTTCTTCTATTTATCAAATAATATATGCCAGTTGTCCATACATTGGAATATTTATCAATTTAGGGGTTTTTTTTGTAAATATATTATTTTTTGTGTGTATTAAAATCACACAAATTCACCTCACCAATATGTTGATTATATGAATGGAATTGTGTTTTTATATTCTGCCTGTGGTGAGGGAAGATTTCCTAAGGAGAGGACTCTCTATTTTGTATTTCCTATTTCTGGGTGTCGACTACATTCCAGGTACCAAACCCGGAATTTAGTAGGGGTCTTGCCCATAAGAATGCTTAATAATTATTTTGAAATGTTGGGGGCACCTGGGTGGCTCAGTGGGTTAAAGCCTCTGCCTTCGGCTCAGGTCACGATCCCAGGGTTCCGGGATCGAGCCCCGCATTGGGCTCTCTGCTCAGCAGGCAGCCTGCTTCTTCCTCTCTGCCTGCCTCTCTACCTACTTGTGATCTTTATCTGTCAAATAAATAAATAAAATCTTAAAAAAAAAAAAAAGAAATGTTGGGTGAAAAATTATCACAAGTATTCTATGTCATCAAGTATTTTTCAAAATCCTTATTTTGTATTCCTTCATAATAGGATCATCTATGTTAATATATGCATATGTCAAAAATCACCTAATCATTCATATATATACGAAATTATATTTATATATAATGAAATTCTCATGCAATTCTGCTTGAAATAATTGGTAAAAGTTAAGAGTTAGAATTTAACTTAAAAGTAATACATTTAAAATGTATTAAATTTATTTAAAAATAATTTAAATTGTCTATGCTACTTTCTAAGTTGTGATGTTTAACTGCTTTTTCCCATATCAGAGCAATTTCTGAAGTTTAGGATTATTTTTACAATTGTCAATTGCTACAGCTCCAGCTCACAGTTCTTTTTGTTATTTCTTCCTTTCATTAGGTTTTTGTTCTCAGCAATTTAATGTTCCTATCGATTGGGAACGCAGAAAACATTGAGAACAATATCACTTTGTAGTTTGGGGGAATTACATCTAAGTGAATCTTGACATGTTTCACTTATACTCAGTTATAGAAGTTTGGGCATACATTTATATCTTACAAAAGCAAATCACAAATACAACCATAAAGCTTCTAGTAATCAGGTCATAAAACGTATTGTCAACCCAATTTGAAATTTTGCAAGATTTCTTTAGCAACTTGACAAAAAGAAAAATGACACAATTCTAATAATTTTTGTGCAGGAAGAAAAAAAAATTTCTCCTTTTGTGTGTGTGTGTGTGTGTGAAAATCAAATGTTTCAGAAAATAGAATTTTATAATAAGCACAGGAATTTATACACCTCTTTGGAAAAATGAGACATGAAGCATGTAGGAAAGATTTTTTTTAAATGAAATCAGGTTTAAAAAAGCAGGAATGTGAACTTTTTTTCCTGAATTTCCTACCTAGCATTGTAAATCCTACCTTGAGAACAACACTTTAAAAGATAAAAGAAAGTAACTTTTATTATGAATCTGTCACAACAGCTCTATAAGCTAAGTAACATTGCCCTTATTTCTCCACAGGGCTTCAGGTTTCTCAGGTTAAGTCACTTGCTCAAGGTCACCTCACTAGTCCGAGGCAGGCAAGAGCGTGCCTCAAGCTTGGTTTAATGCTCAAGCCCCACATTCTGTCCCCTGTATCATGTTGTCTCCATGAAAACATGAGGAGAAAATGACACAGAAAATCAATAAATGAATGAATGAACTGGGATCTATAACTTAGAAAAAAATGGATTTTACTTTGTCAAAATACAATGGTTTCACATCTGTAGGATGAATTCATATTTCGTTTACATTTTTACAGTTTATTTTGAAATTTTGTATTTTTTTCATTAGTCCTTATTTTCCAAATTACACATTCATCTGTACCTTTTTTGTTTTTCTCCAGGCTCCATTTTTCATGTATTGTTGCATATTATCATTTTTAGTGAGGTTTATTTAACTAGGGATCAGTTACCCAGTTATTAAAGTCTTACGTAGGGGACATATTCACATTGCATTTTCCTTGCTCTAGTACTGAATTTTATTACATATGTCTAATTCACATTTAAACAAATTAAAGAATGAATTTAAACATTGCAATTAACTTTCTATCTTACCTTATATATTTGTGCTCTATTGCAAACAACAATTCAATTGAAACGATAAAAACAATTGGTGTATGTGGATGAGATTTTCTTTTAATTTTGATTATGAATCCCCCATGACAAAATTATTTTGTTTTAATATTGTATTGTATAACTAGCAAAATTACAAGAATTGTATAGTGTAGTAAGGTAATTATATAATAGTGCATTCGTGTGGTAACTTTACAGCAAAGCTATTTGTTATATCTAAGAAAATGTTCCAAATTAACTACTGAAATACATTAAGTCTATATAGCTGACAAAATGTTAAACTGATGAATATAAAAAGCTGTATTATAATGTTGCCATGTGAAGAAGTATTCATACATAAATGCACAAAATTTTATATGTTTATATGTGTAAATATGAATACATACATTATGCGTGTGTGTGTATGTATGCTGAGAAAAAGAAATACCAGGAAGTTTGCATAATGCAGTATAAGAGTGCCACCTTCTGGATTTAGAACATGTAGTGACAATTTTTTATAATTCCAAAAAAATACCTGTGATTAATGATGTTCCTGGCTAGTTCTCCCTATATTTTACTATTCATATTTAAATACTGTTTTCAATGTTACCATTCATTTAAGAATTAATTTTGTGTATACAAAGATTTTCTAGATAATGTAATATATATAAAAATTCACTCAAGATGTAGCAATCTGTGTATCAGCAAAACTAACAAATTTAAACCAAAAGCAAACAATGCCATTAAAATATATATTTGAGAAAAAGTGAATTCATTCATTCATTTTCTAACATAGTAATTGATAAGTAAGCAATAAATACACTTTTCCAGCATCTTGTGTAAAATATAAGTGTAAAACACATTTTCCTAATAGATTACACTGCTTTGATATTCTGTATTCATATGCACCTAGATTTCCTATCAAAAGTAATAAAATTAATAAGAAAACTCAAAATTAAACACATGACTATTATACAAATGCATCTTCATTATCAGGAATGACCAGATATTATGTGAATTGAGGAAACATGTCTTGAATTTATAACTATTTTTTGTTTTCTCCATTGATATCAGGCTCCTCTGACCCAACAGGAAGCTGAATCATGATGTCCTTCCTCACCCAGGACCTAACATACCATAATCAGAACTTGGCTCTCTGTTTCAAATCTGACCAATTTCAATAGTCTACCAACTCATTTAGAATAGTTATAAATTATAATTGTTAATTTTAATTATACAACAAAATTTGGTGATCTTTTTTTCTATTAAATAAATATCATGACTTTGGGAAGGGGAATGACTGGTGGTGGTGTTAGGGGCAATATGCCTTATTTTCCTCTTGCCCATACTTCCTTTCTTCAGTCATTCCCCTACATGTTTGGGTTTGTGGGATACATAAAGATTTCCCTGCACTTATAAGCTTTCTACTTTGCACATGGATAAGACTAATCCTGCATATAAATACATCAGAAATGTGTAAGAATCTTAAATGTGTCAGAAGAGATATATGATTTTTTGTAGTAAGCAGTATTTTATAATATAATATAAATGTTCTTAGCCACTCTAATACTAATGCTAATTTCATGTAACCTATTTTCTAAAGGTCTCTTAACAAACTTCTAATTCTCTCTTTGGAGGAGGATTGGGAGTTCAAGAATCATGACACCCTCTCCTTTATATGTGTAGAATTGCAGTAAGACATTACTTTAAACATAGGATATACTCTTGCCTGGATTTCTTACCCTTCAAACATTAGTCATTCACTCTTAAATCCCCAAATGATAACTTCTCAAGCATATTCAACTAATGGGAATATAGAATGTATTGAAACAAAATGAAAGTGAATAATGAAACAATTCATTATAATAGAAGAGGATTTAAATGCTAATGACTTAGAAATCTATATATAATTCAAATAATCAGAGTATTAAGGAAGACAATTCTACCAGCCTGTTAATATATCAACAAGGACATATTTTGAGGCTCCTGCCTAGTTTCTGTCATACAACTCCCAAAGACATCAGATGTCCCAAATATAAAATGAGTAATATTTACATAAGAGATGTGCAGCTTTTTAAGAAAAGTCCTTTACTTTCTATATATGAGCTTAGAGATCTTTGAGCCTAATAGCAATAATGTTCGAAAGTGTGTGGCAAGCTCTTTTTAGATGTACACATAACCACCATGAAAATTAATGAGAATTAAACGTACTGTCAAAAGGACAACAAATTCCTTTGAATCTCTTACAAGGTTATTTTCTACAGTTTCCAAAAATGACTTATTTCAACTGAAACTTCTTTTACAACTCTATATTCCAAAATAAATATATGGTTTAAGTAATTTGTTTAACCAGGTCTCTATATTTTGAATAGAGTGAGATAAAGCAGAGTATAAATTAGCATACAACACTAACAGTCTCATGGGAGGAGACCGTGCACTGGGGATCTAAAGGCACTCGGGATTGCATATCTTGTAAACCAAATATATCCTGACTCACCTAGAGGATTCACTTGGTGAATCTCCTAAGGGCCTGTATGTGTGATGGACTTAGCAATCTCTTGATAAGAATCTCTTCCTAATCAAAGAGAAAGTTGAGTCTGTACTTGGTGCAGGATCAGTCAACTATGGAAGAGAAAGGGCACTTGTGATTGCAGCCAGACACGTGTCATGCATTATCCTTACACTGGAACTTCCAGATTCCTGTCAGGATTTCAAGAACATGGTGCTATCCTAGAAGCATACATATATAAATAAAAGAAAATCATCACTGGAGTCTCTACAAACAACCAAAAGCCCAAAATTAATCAACTTGGTAAAGAGTTAACTGTGATGATTCCTTATTGGTTGAAATGCTCAGCACCCTATTTCCTTTGGAATGATGGAGAAAATCTCTATAGCGACCAGGACTCAATGGCTCCATTAAAAAAAAAAAAAAAAAATCCTGCTGTGACCAGAAGAGCAGGGAAAGACAGATGCTGACACAGTGTCCAGGTGACTGATCATGAGCGCATGAGTGAAATCCTGAGGAATTTAAATTGCCTGCAATGTCCAAAATGCTGCGTGTGGGTTTGTACCAAGGAAATGTGGTTTAGTTGTCTTTATTGAAAATCTTGAATGACTTAGAAAAACATCAGGAAAAATAAAACCACAAGGTAATTTGAAAGGGTATGCTCTTCTTTAAAAGTGATCAGATCTCCAGAACATAATTTTTTGAAGTTTTGAAGTTTTGAATAATCCCAGGGCAAGACTGCTAGTTAAAGATCTCTCTGTGCTGAGTTTATTGTCATTGGAGAAAAGAAGAAAATTGCCCCTGAAAAGGCCTAAGGTTAGGGCTATAAACACAACTGAAACAATGGGAGTTCGTAAACTTATACCTGAGTCTAAGAAAGTGAGGTCAGAGTCCTGAGTCCCATTCCCAGGCAATTCAATGACTATGTACTCAGCACCTCTGATTCCTTCACAGATAACTTTGGGAGTATTCTAAACCAAGAAACCACCACCAACAAAACAAAACAATAATCAAAGTAGGGATATTCCTCAAAAAATTCTATATGCTTTTGCCATGTAGAGATGAGGTAAATTAAATTCAAGTCTAAAGCTTTAATGCCTTGACTAGATACAAAAAAACAAGATGAGTCACTTGTTTCTGTGCATTTTTGAATGATTTATATTCTAAACAAACTAACTGCTGAAACAAAACTATTTCTTTGTTCAGATGAACAAAAAAGGCTGGTCCGAGTGGTAAACACATATTTAAGATTTTCTAGGCCTCATTTGGCCTTACGATTATATGGTACATTTCCCAGCTGAAAGATACTTGCATGCCCTATCACCCCTACCAACAACGAATGGAGGAAGTAAATGAAGTCTAGAAAACACTAATATAGACTGAGCAGAGGAAACACATATCTTTTACTACTCCAAAGAAAAGCTCTAATCCTCCATTCTGTAATCTTTATGGTTTCTTATTTCATATCAGAACTTCTCCTCGGGATTAGATACCTGAATATAAGTTCCCTTTAAGCCAGAACTTCTTAGCCTTTTTAGCAGCATGACATAGGAAATGATAATATGATATAGAAAAGGGAAACACTATGAAGAGGATTCAGAAGTATAAATGTGAAGATAGATTTATTAAAAATAATTACATTTATTATACATTATATTAAAATTTTTTAACTAAAGAGCAGTATTAGGGAAGATATTAAATGTCGATCCCCAACATTTTTTTCCAAAAATGCTGACAGGAAACAGCATTCCAAAAATGCTGACAGCTTACTTACTTAAGTTCTGTGAATAAAGGGCTATATATATTTCTTGATCCAAAATTTTTAATGATGATATTTTCAAATTCTTCATAGTACCATATACTAGATAATCATGCACATAAAATAATAAAATAGTTAACTCCAGTTGGTGGTCTCTGAGGAGAGCAAAAGGTAAGCCTAGGTTACATCATGGAAGAGTCCCCAAGTGATCTCAGTGCTCTGACTATTGTGGTTAGAACACAGAAACTTCAATTGTCCTAAACCCTCCAATATGCAAGTGTTCTTTAGTACCCATCCACTCACTGAATTGGAAGGAAAGAATGGAAGGAGCCACCCTAATACGTACTGCACTTTAAACTTTTATAAGATGCACGCTATCAATGTCTTAGAATATGAGCTGTCACATCCGCACTTCTCTTTGGAAGGAGTAGGATGCCACACATAGATATCTTATCCTGGAGGCCAACCATCATTTCAATGCTTTCTCCAACTTCTTATAGTGTTGGCCAAACCTGTTGTCAATTAGGGGCATTACTTTCCACTTTGAGGGAGAGATTAGCAGAGGATCAGAAAATTTCTGCAAGCACAGGGGCGAGGCTACTTCACTGCTCTTTGCCATGGCTTTTATTGATCATTCTGGGACAAATGGGATAGGATTACATCGTATTGATCAAAGACCTCTCTAAATGCCTCTTTAACAATGCCTCCAGAAAATCAGTGGTTTGATAAGAAATTAATTATCTTGAGGATAACATTTATTCTGTCAAAAATGTATTTCATGTATCGTTTTCCATATCAAATCATACTCAGTTATACTGTTCAGTATGGATGATCAGATAACCTTAAGAATGGAGAATTGCAAGTCAGAGCAAACCCAAAGAGGGAAAAAAAAAAGAAAAAACACCTTCCTTGGTTCGATGGGTACACTGGTGAACTACATGAACAAATTCATTAACTTAGAAATCAAGATAATGAACATGTCACTTAAATATTTTTTGATTTAGGCAAAAGAAAATTCATCAGTGATAATGTGCCTAATTAAAGATCTTTCATGTATACTACTTCCATTATACATATATTTTCAGTTTCCTATTTATTTAAAGAATAGAAATATCAGTCTGAATGTAAAAATCCTTCTATATACTTTACTCTCCCTCCATCCTTGAATCCTTTAGAGTTCTTTGTCAAAACCAATTTGACAGCAATTTCATTTTGATGATTTGCCTTTAGGGAATTTCTCTAAAGTATTTACCTGGTGCATATAGAATAAAATAAGTCTATTTTCTCTGTAGTCATGCATCATCATTTTGCATATTATTTAATTAAATCTCATAAATAAAATAACACATGCCAAAATAGGGCTAACACAACTCATTCTTGGTAAACACACACATAACACACATGCACATAAACAGCCCAAGTGCCACAACTATGAAAAAAGAACATAAAGCATTAGTTAATCTGTCATGTCTATTATGTGGAAGTAAATTATGAAAGCTTCTACTATAAAGTTTTTAAAATGTTTAAAAATGTTCAAAAGTAAAGGTCAACACCCATTTCTAAGTAAATCTTTTATTCCTACAGAGGAATTAAAGTTTCCTAAATGAAATTTCTTCTCTCTTAAAAAAATTTGTTTCCAAAAATATTGTCTCCACTATCATCTCCACTATCATCAACTTAGTCCTAGCTATGATACCACACTTCTGCGTCTAAAAAGAACCTAGATTGTTTTCCCCAGCTGTAGCTACCCAAGTCATTCCCTATAGCAATCAGGTTCATTTCTTCACTTAG
Organism: Mustela erminea; assembly: GCF_009829155.1. Taxonomy (NCBI): domain Eukaryota; kingdom Metazoa; phylum Chordata; class Mammalia; order Carnivora; family Mustelidae; genus Mustela; species Mustela erminea. The sequence goes on along the minus strand of NC_045628.1, from coordinate 37,496,737 downwards.
CAGCTGCAAAGTTGGTTATCTAACTCTAGTCAATCCTGTGTCCCTACTGTTCTGAAGTTCCGGCTGGTCAATAAGATACACAAGGGCGGGAGCCTGGATGGCTCAGTGGGTTAAACCTCTGCCTTTGGCATAGGTCATGATCTCAGGGTTTTGGGATGGAGTCCCGCATCGGGCTCTCTGCTTGGCAGGGAACCTGCTTCCTCCCCTCTCTCTCTCTCTCTACCTGCCCCTCTGCCTACTTGTAATCTCTCTCTGTCAAATATATAAATAAAATCTTTAAAAAAGAAAAAAGATACACAAGGGCATTTTAGCACTAGTACAACTTTTAGGATATTTAGAAAATACAATCAGTTCTCCATAAACAAATATAAAAAGCTATATCCTTTTATGATTGAGACACAAATTCCCTTAGAAAAAGAAATGAAATCTTGCCATTTGCAACAACCTGGATGGAACTAGAGCGTATCATGCTTAGCGAAATAAGTCAAGCAGAGAAAGACAACTATCATATGATCTCCCTGATATGAGGAAGTGGTGATGCAACATGGGGGCTTAAGTGGGTAGGAGAAGAATCAATGAAACAAGATGGGATTGGGAGGGAGACAAACCATAAGTGACTCTAATCTCACAAAACAAACTGAGGGTTGCTGGGGGGAGGGGGGTTGGGAGAAGGGGGGTGGGGTTATGGACATTGGGGAGGGTATGTGCTTTGGTGAGTGCTGTGAAGTGTGTAAATCTGGCGATTCACAGACCTGTACCCCTGGGGATAAAAATATATGTTTATAAAAAATAAAAAAGAAAAAAAAAAGAAAATAGCATTTCAGATGCAAAATTGAAGTGTGCAAAATCAATAGACAAGAAAATACAGTTTTAAGGCATATAGACAGAAGTTCACATACAAATCACTTCTGCAGTTATTCAATTACACACACATGCACACACCTTTGCCCATCACTGTTTATTTCATGTGGACAAAATTTTATAAACTGAACTTTTGGGTCCCTCCCACACTTGTCAATTCATATGTTGAAATCCTAGCCTTCAATGTCATGGTATTAGGAAGTGGGACCTTTGGGAGGAAATTAGGTCATGAGAGTCGTCTTCATAACTGGGATTAGTGCCTTTTTAAAAGGAACCCTAGAGGGGCGCCTGGGTGGCTCAGTGGGTTAAAGCCTCTGCCTTCCGCTCGGGTCATGATCCCAGGGTCCCCCCAACATAGGGCTCTCTGCTCAGCAGGGAACCTGCTTCCTCCTCTTTGTCTGCCTCTCCTCCTACTTGTGATCTCTGTCTGTTAAATAAATAAAATCTTAAAATAAAATAAAATAAAATAAAATAAAAGGAACCCTAGAGAACTGTCCCACCCTTTTTCAAATGTGTGAGGAAACAAAGAAAAGGAGACGGTCTGTAACCTGGAGAGTGAGAGGGGCCCTCACCATTCCCCATCATTTTGGCACCCTGGTCTTAACTTCAGGTTCCCAGAACTACAGAAAAATAAATTTCTGTTGTTTATAAGCCAACCAATTAATGCATTTTTTTATAGCAGCCCGAGCAGACAGACACATGTTTCATTGAGGGTCAATACTTTGACTTCGTATTTCATATTTTTTAAAAGTTCTGCAATGATTCTTAGCTCCACCTGACAATGACTGCCTACACTTATCACCAACATACTATAGAAGAGATGTAATTAGGGGCGCCTGGGTGGCTCAGTGGGTTAAGCCGCTGCCTTCGGCTCAGGTCATGATCTCAGGGTCCTGGGATCGAGTCCCGCGTCGGGCTCTCTGCTCGGGGGGGAGCCTGCTTCCTCCTCTCTCTCTGCCTGCCTCTCTGCCTCCTTGTGATCTCTGTCTGTCAAATAAATAAATAAAATCTTAAAAAAAAAAAAAGAAGAGATGTAATTGTTTGGGGGAAGGCAGTAGGGAAACAAATGTAGACCCCCCCCCAAAAAAAAAGTATTCTTGGGTTCGTAGTCATTAAGAAGGTGTTTCTTTGTGGCATGATTTAGAACCCGAAATAATGTGACAGAGTATTTCAATTGATAGAACTCTTCTCTCCAGTGGTTAATCCAGGTACTGTCTTCCCATTGCCTGAGGAAGATGGAATCTCCCTTCAGACAGTGATATCTGAAACTTCTTATTCATGAAAAACTGCATGTGCCTCCTTCCTTTTTACTTTCTTTTGACTCCTGTGCTTCTGGTATTTCAATGTCAAATTGAATGGCAATTCTCAGTGTTATGGGAGAAACTTCATCACTTTCCCTCTTGTATCTCAGGAACGGGTCCTATATATTTCTCCATTTCTTAGAATTATAAAATGTCCTCAAAGCGAGTGTTGGGGCGCCTGGGTGGCTCAGTGGGTTAAGCTGCTGCCTTCGGCTCTAGTCATGATCTCAGGCTCCTGGGATCGAGTCCCGCATCGGGCTCTCTGCTCAGCAGGGAGCCTGCTTCCTCCTCTCTCTCTCTCTCTCTGCCTGCCTCTATGCCTACTTGTGATCTCTCTCTGTCAAATAAATAAATAAAATCTTTAAAAAAAAAATAGAGTGTTGAACTAATATTGGTGTTCTTAAAAATGTTTCATTACCCTCTATCCACCAATATTTGTTTCTTTTTCTTTTTTTTTTTTTCTCAAATGCCTCTAGTTCTTGGACTTTTTCAAGTTGTGAATAACTTTTACTTCTTCTATAGTGATGAAGGCTCACTCCTCTTTCCATGCAGTAGGATAACTTGATTGGAAATTACTATCATGTTGCATTTTCTTCCCTATTTCCTTTCTTCCATCAGTCAAATGTATCATGCATCCTCAAAATACTAGCCTATTCCATCTCTTACATAATGAATCAGTAATAATTCACTGAATTTAAACATTTCTTTCTTTAAGGAAAAAAAAAAAAAAAAAGGACTTTTCTAAGAACAAGTCTTACTTTAGGCCCGATGGCATTCTTCCTTGAATTTCTGATGTTTCCTATTGGAATCCCCAAACTCTATCTGTTGTTAACCTAACAGAATGTGGGGAATTTTTACTTCTCATTTTTGTTTTCGTCTAGTTCCCAGCAAACATGATTCCTAGAGTCAGGGTATTTCTTACACAGACTGTTTACACTTTCTGCTTAGCCACTGTTTGCCATCCTTCATTGATTTTTTTTTTCCCTCTCCTCAATTCAAGGAGATAACTCTGTACTGTAAAGATCCCATTTCTCTTCATTCACCAATGTAGACAGCTATAGGACTGGGTCTGAACCTACGCTTAGCACTCTGAAATACAAAACCATAATCAATGGTTATCTAATCAACAAGCTGGATCCAAATTGAGAGTCTGAGAGAAACCATCAGCAGGCCATAGGATTGCTGAGAAGTTCATCCCATAATGGGTCTTTTTTGTGACCCTGGATGCTATTTTAAACAGAATAAACAGGGAGAAGATTTGTGATAGTCAATATAATACTAACTAAAGTACCTGGAATTAAGGATCCAGTGACCTAAATAAATCATGCAGGCAAGCTGTGTTTCAGTGAGTGAGCTCACTCTTAAATGCCATCTCTTTTGTAATTTAAAATCCAAAACAAAACTCTTGAAGTCCCCCAGGTAAAAGTCCTATACCTATACCTTATCAGAATCTGCCTGCTTGGAAATCTGTCTACAAGGCTTGGAAGAACATTTGCAAATTGAGTTCTAAACACAAAGAGGATCTCCTTATTAATCCGACCTTTCTTCCTCCCTCCCTCTTATCTTCCCCCCTTCCTTCCTTCCCTCCCTGCCGATCTTTTTCTTACTTTCATTTATACATTCCTTCTACAAATATTTACTGAAAAAAGAAAATGCCAGAAGTATTCTTCTAATCATAACTAGGTGCTATAGTAAAAAACAGCAATAAAATATACTCTACTTTCCAATGTAATGAAGATAATATTTAGCAGAGGACTACAGAAATAATTTTCTAAAATTATAGCAAACACTGAAGGAAAAACACAGAATGCGGGTGTGGGACTAACTGAATGAGAGTTCAAGTTCATAAACTTTGTTACTTACTAAAAATATACTAGATATTGGCAATGAGATTTTAGGTTGTTTTTTAGTAAGTCTCCCTATTATGGGGTGTTAAGTTTATAGTGGAAACACAGTATCATGTGGGGGGGCAAACTAAATTATTCAGAAATCAATAATTCTGTTATTACATAAACACCTAGAGATGTAAATTAAAATATTTAAATAATGAATTCTTTGGATTTTTTTTTTTTTAAATTCAGCAAGCCTTAATGATTTATGGTGTATTGAATAAAGATGTGGCTTAGTCAAATCACTTTATGCTGTATTTGAATCTATGGTCAATAAGATATACATAACAACATGTTAAAAAAAATAAAGGAAGAGAGGGGTGCCTGGGTGGTTCAGTGGGTTAAGCCTTTGCCTTTGGCTCAGGTCATGATCTCAGGGTGCTGGGTTTGAGCCCCACATTGCTCAGTGGGGAGCTTGCTTCCCCCTTTATCTCTCTACCTGCCTCTCTGCCTACTTGTGATCTCTGTCAAATAAATAAACAAATCTTTAAAAAAATTAAAAATAAACTAAAAAAATAAGAGAACTTTTGTAATTCCGTTTATAAAAATTATTTTCCCAAATCTCCAGTTTGGTACCTCTTTATAACATTAATATACCAAATATCATTTTCCCCCCAAAATATCTTTTGAATGCAGCATATTACAAATGAATATTCAAAATGAAAATAAGACAAGATATACCCTTCAGCTAAAACTAACATTCTGTCCAGATGTCAGGATGGATTTAAACTTTTAAAGGCTGACTTAGAGTTTGACACTAATTTCCTTCAATGCCAAACTAAATTAGCCTTACGAAGTGCAAAATGGCTAAAAATAACTGAGCATTGTATCCTTTTCTTCTCTTATATACAAATATTTCCTTTTAGGACTAACATCTCTTCATGACTGCTTTTTATGGGTACATATATGAAATAAAATATCCTTTATTCAGCTTCTCACATGTAATGTATGAGATTTCCTGCTCAAATCTATTAATTTTACAGATGAAATTATAGTTGTAGTGGGGCTAAATGGTTCAACCTGATAGTAGCTGCTTAAGGAGAAGGACTTAGAGTGTTCTATTTCAGAATAGAAACTTCTGTCTCTTGACAAGAGTTTGCAAATTAATAGTTTACATGTCAAATACATTTCTTTTATTTATTTATTTATTTTTATTAAGTTTTTATTTATTTTTTTAAAATTTTTATTTTTTATAAGCATATATTTTTATCCCCAGGGGTACAGGTCTGTGAATCACCAGGTTTACACACTTCACAGCACTCACCAAAGCACATACCTTCCCCAATGTCCATAATCCCACCCCCTTCTCCCAACCCCCCTCCCCCCAGCAACCCTCAGTTTGTTTTGTGAGATTAAGAGTCACTTATGGTTTGTCTCCCTCCCAATCTTGTCAAATACATTTCTAACCTGTATGCCACATAGGTATTTACTCTAAGTAAACCCAATGTAACTTAATGCAAATCACTTTAGTGCTTCTGATTTGCCATACTAATTCTGCCCTACTAATTCTGATGATGTATAACAGGTCCAAAACATGATAGGTACTTGAGCATAACATAGTTTGTATTCTCCGTTTTGTTTTGTTTTTTAAGATTTTTTATTTATTTGAGAGAGAGACAGAATGAGGAGTAGGGAGAGGCAGAGGGGGAGAGAGAGAAAAGCATACTCCTTGCTGGGCAGGAAGCCTGATCCTGGGCTAGATCCCAGGACCCTGGAATCATAACCTGAGCTGAAGGCAGATGCTTAACCAACTGAGCCACCCAGGCACCCCCATATTCTCCATTTTAGTTGACTCCTTTCTCAGTCAACAAATGTCCTATAAATAGGTTTTATGAAACTAGTGCATTGTAAGTGATATTTTTTCTCCTCTATCAAATTTAAGGAATGGTCATTTTACTCTTAGGGAATGAGTATATTTGATTTGCATCTAAATTCCATTCAACACTCCTAGTGTACCTAAGTGCTATAGAGTCAGGAAAGCTAAAATCTGTATTTCCTATGTAGCATTTACTGTAGTTAAATTGTGCTTTTGGTTTAGGGACTCAGGTAACTTTATTTAAATTTGGGAATGTTAAGTGAAGTGGAGGTTTTGTTAGTGTTGATTTTGCTAGTTCCACTTTTTTTTTCTGACAAACCCAGTCATAACAGGTTATGTTCCCTCAGTAACTTTATCAAAAGATCCAACGTCCAGATACAATTTTTAGGATTTCAACAGGCTGGGTGAAAGTGTTCATACAGTACATGTGGATCATGGTAAGTACCGAGTGGTTTTGAAGTCAGCAGGGGCTTTGGGATTATGGGGGCTTTCTCCTGATAGCAGTTGCAAAATTATTCTAGAACCATCATACAGTATAGTTTGAAGTCATTCTACATGTCCAAACTAAAAGTCTAGTTGCTTCAACCCTCCCATGTTTCTTTGGACCACTTAATTCTCCGAAAAAAAATTATTCCCTGCCTAAACAGGTAACGAAGAAGGTATTCACTTTCCCCTCAGCTTGACTAAACTTAACACTTCCTCCTCATCCTAGGCTTCCGGCTTCCCTTTCCTTAGTAAATTTACCTTAGAAAACTTATAATTGTAATTTCTTTTTCTGCCTCTTTGAGATACAAATCTTTCTGTTAATCTCTATCTAGAAATCATACTGACTTATCTTATTGTTTATAAATGTGTTTTGAGGGAAAAATCAGAGATGATAATATTGTAATATTTATCAAATTTCTTTCTAAGTGTGTTATGTCATAGCAATGTTAAAACAAGGTTAAATAATAGTGATGATAAGTTCTTGTCCTGATTGTGACTTGAAGCTGATGCTTTAAAGCATTAAAGCAGGATTCCAGCTACTAACATGATACTTTGATGTACATATACATTGTGAAATGATTACATCATGCAACCTAATTATTACATTCATAACCTCACATAGTTACCTTTGTGTGTGTGGTGAAAGCACTTGAGATCTACTTTCTTAGCAAATTTCAAGAATATAACCCATTATTATTAACTATAGTCACTATGATGTACATTAGATCACTATAATCTCTTCATTTATAACTGATAGTTTATACTCTTTGATCAAAACCTTTTTGTCCCTCTATTCCAGCCTATTGTAACTACCATCCTTATCAGTGTTACTATCAGTTCAAATTTCAACAAATTTTTTAAAAGATTTGACACATATGTGCAATCAGACAATATTTGTCTTTCTGTGTCTGGCTTATTTCACTTACCATAAGGTCCTCCAGATTCATCAATGTAGTTCTTTTTCTCTTCGTAAAGATTTTTAAAATTTAGTTATTTGAGAGAAAGAGTGAGCAGGGGAGGGCCAGAGGAAGAAGGACAAGCAGGCTCCCCAAGAGCGGGGAGACAGACACCAGGTTCAATCCCAGGATCCTGAGATCATGACCTAAGGGCCACCTGAGATCAAGACCAACTGGGCCACCTAGGCAATGTTTTTAATGGCAGCCCGGCTTTCCTTATTTAAGACTGAATAATATTACATTGTCCATATATATAGCAGAAGTTTAAAATTAAGCAAAAGTGAGAGTTTTCTATTCATGACAGATTTCTGATCTCAAAGTCTCTTAATAGCAACTTTTTTGATCAGTGCTGTGTTTGGTTTTGGAGCCTGCGTCTTCCTGATTGTTGAAGACGTAGTGCGTCTATTAGTCCTGACCATAAAATACGGCTTGAAATTCATTGGAATCCACTTCTGTCCAACCAGGGACCTTATAAATTATTTAATCCATTGTAATAAAATGTATCCTGATTTAAAACTTGATAGCATGGATTCTGTTCTACATTACTGAATTTTGACCAATTTTGTACTTTCCCCAAAATATAGGGACTTAAATTTCTTTCAGTAAAATTTTCTAGTTCTCTGTTGAGCAGTTGTGTACATCATTTTGTAGTCTTATTCTTAATACTGTAATATTTTGTGCCATTTTAAATAATACAATTTTTCAAATTTGCCTATTTTTGTTGCTAATATTTAGAAATATAAATAGTAACTGTATTTTGTCATCTTCCTGTATTCATTCATAAATTTACTTTTTTCTTTTGGGTTTCCAAAATACACAATCATGACCCCATGATAGTGAGATTTGTTTCTTTCCAATCCTTTCTTTATTTCCAATCCTTCTTTTTTTCCCCAATTCCTTCCTTCCAAATCTTCTTTCCTTCCTTTCTCCCTTATTCCTTCCTCTCTCCATTCCTCCCTCTTTTCTTCCCTCCATTCTTCCTTCACTCCTTGTCCTCTCTATTTTTAAAAATATTTTATTTATTTATTTGAGAGAGAGAGAGAGAGAGCAGGAGCAAGGGGAGAGGCAAAGGGATAGGGAGAAGTGGACTCCCCATTGAGCAGGGAACCTGATGTGGGGCTCAATCCTAGGACCCCTAGATCATGACCTGAGCTGAAGGCAGACACTTAATGGACCGAGTCACCCTCCCTTTATTTTTCATCTCTCTCTTCCTTCCTTTCTCATATCTTTTGCACAGGTTAACAATTCATCTCAGTGATGGTACTGGGCAGAGTTGTTTTCTTTTTGTCTTAGGAGAAAGCTTTCAATATTTATCACTAAGTATAATAACTGATGCAGAAAGTTCCTGTTGACATCTTTATTATATAACATTATATATATGACAATATAGCATTTTTGTTATACTTTCTTCTTACTAATTTAAAAAATCTAGATAGGTAGGTAGGTAGATAGATAAACTGAAGAGTAAATATATTGCAGATATCTTTTTCAGACAGTGTCTTGCCTATTCACTTTCTTGAGGTATCTTTTGAAGAAGTAAATTTCGTAATGCTCATGAAGTCCAATATATAAAATTTTAATTTATATGTTTATATCCTTAGCAGTTTTTTATGCCCTCTTTAAAAGAAGTCTGTTTATGCCAAATTTAAGAAAATATTCTTTTACCTATGCCTTATTTTATCTTTTACTTTGAGTTTACGCTGGAGTAAAAAAGAAGTTAAAGTAATTGGACTGTGATTTATTTTTTCTTAGAATTACCAAGTGAATATCCCAGAAGAAACATAAGAAACAAAGTCATCTGGTCCAATCACACTGAACAGGATAACTAATTGTCTTTGTTTGGGTAACTATAATAGATGTACTATAGGCGTAGTGGCCTAAACAACAAACATTTATTTCTCACAGTTCTGGAGGCTGGCAAATCCGAGATTAAGGTGCTAACAGTATCAGTGTCTGGTGAGAACCCATTTCTTTGTTTATTAACAAATATCCTCTCATGATGTCCTTACAGGGTGGAAGAGGCTAGGAAGCTTTCTGGAGTCTCTCTTATAAGCACACCAATCCCCTTCATGGGGGGCTCCACCCTCATGACCTTCCCGAAGGCCTCACTGACAAATATTAACACATTTGGCATTAGGTTTCAACATATGAATTTCAGGGAAACACAAACATTCAGTATACAACTGTAACCCTTACATAAATGAAATTATGATATTATGATATTTAATATAGGAAGGTCCCTTTCTTTGGAATGTCATTAGGCATTCCTGGTTATAGGCTGGTTTTAGTAAATTAATACAGAAGGGAGGTATGGACTCATGAGCCAGGATTTTTAAAATATCATGTATTTGGGGGTATTAAATGGAGATATTTTATAAACTAGATGTTCTCTATTAAGATATAATAATCTAAGGACCACAGTCTGATGCACCATTTACTCTGAATCAGAGAGAATGGATGTCTTATCTAAGAAAAAAGTACCTTGGAGGTTGTCCTCAACATCCAGACCTGGATATCAATGTCCATACTTCCTCTGTGTCTCTTGTTTCTCTCTCTTTCTTTTTCTTTCTTTCTTTCTTTCTTTCTTTCTTTCTTTCGTTCGTCCTTCCTTCCTTCCTTCCTTCCTTCCTTCCTTCCTTCCTTCCTTTCTTTCTTTCTCTCTTTCTTTCTTTCTTTCTTTTTTTCTTTCTTTTATTATTAGTAAATATATCCTGGGTAAGATCTCTTATTTGTATTAGTCTAAATTGAAAATGCAACTCTTTGGATTAGCTCAATGTTTCCTCTCACGTTAAATTTTGTGTGAGCTATGATGTAAGGGCCAACATTCATTTTTTTCAAGATAATTACCCTATCAATAAAGCACCAGATATTCAAAATAACATCTTTTTTTCTGTCATTATTTTGCTGCAGCACATTTGTTATTGTAGTTTAGATGACCATATTTACTACTATTTCCATTAACCTGTCCTTACACCAATCCTTACACCAACACCATATTCCTTTTATTACTGTGAATTCACAGTGAAGCTCCCGCTTTGTTTTCTTCAGGATTATTTTGGCTCTTTGGTGTTCTTTGCAATTCTACATACATTTTAGAATAATCTTCTCAGTCTCCCCAAATGGAAGGAAGGAAGGAAGGAAGGAAGAGGGGAAGGGGAAGGGGAAGGGAAGGGAAGGAAAGGAAAGGAAGAAAGAAAGGAGAAAAAGAGGAAAAAAGAGAGAAAGGAAGATTCTGTAATCCTTACATTTTAACTAAAACTGCACTAAATTTCTAATCAAGATTGGAGATTGATATTTAAACAATACTGTCTTTCATTCATAAATATGATATAACCTTCTATCTGTTTAGATCAATTAATCTCTACAGTGGTTTAAAATTCAAAGTGTGAGTTTTCACATATATAGTGAGACTTCTTGGTATAATATTGATGTTTTACAATATTGTTGTAAGTGACATTTGTTTTTTAATTTATGGTTGGTGATATATAGAGAGACAATTAATATGTGTATATTTATTTGTACCAGTGATCTTGCTTTACTTATTTATTAATTCTAATTGTATATCCTTTTGGATTTTCATCTTCCAAAGTCATGTTATCTGTGATGATACTTTTGTATGTCCTGTACCAATCTTTATACAATTTATTTCTCTATAATATGTACATTTTTCCAAGGGCAAAGGCATGTAGTACAATGTTCAACAGAAGCGGCTATAGTGGACGTTGCTGCTATAAACATTCAGGTTCATGTGTCCCTTCAGATCACTATGTTTACCCAAATGTTTATAGAAGCAATGTCCACAATAGCCAAACTATGGAAAGAACCTAGATGTCCATCAACAGATGAATGGATAAAAAAGATGTGGTGCACACACACACACATGCACACATACACACACACACACACAAACACACACACACGATGGAATACTATGCAGCCATCAAAAGAAATGAAATCTTGCCATTTGTGATGACATGGATGGAACTAGAGGGTATTATGCTTAGCAAAATAAGTCAATTGGAGAAAGACAACTATCATATGATCTCCCTGATATGAGGAAGTGTGTATGCAACGTGGGGGGTTTCGGGGGTAGGAAAAGAATAAATGAAACAAGGTGAGGTTGGGACGAGGACAAACCATAAGAGACTCTTAATGTCACAAAACAAATTGAGGGGGGCCCGGGGAGGGAGGTAGGGAGAGGGTGGTGGGGTTATGGACAATGGGGAGGGTATGTGCTATGGTGAATGCTGTGAAGTGTGTAAACCTGGCGATTCACAGACCTGTACCCATGGGGCTAATACATTATATGTTTATTTAAAAATTTTTTTTTAAATTTTTAAAAAAGAAGTGGCCATAGTAACCTTTTTTTTAAATTTATTTTTTATTTTCAGCATAACAGTATTCATTATTTTTGCACCACACCCAGTGCTCCATGCAATCCATGCCCTCTATAATACCCACCACCTGGTACCCCGACCTCCCACCCCCAGCCCCTTCAAAACCCTCAGATTGTTTTTTAGAGTCCATAGTCTCTCATGGTTCACCTCCCCTTCCAATTTCCCCCAAATCCCTTCTCCTCTCTAACTCCCCATGTCCTCCATGCTATTTGTTATGCTCCACAAATAAGTGAAACCATATGATAATTCACTCTCTCTGCTTGACTTATTTCACTCAGCATAATCTCTTCCAGTCCCATCCATGTTGCTATAAAAGTTGGGTATTCATCCTTTCTGATGGAGGCACAATACTCCATAGTGTATATGGACCACATCTTCCTTATCCATTCATCCATTGAAGGGCATCTTGGTTCTTTCCACAGTTTGGTGACTATGGCCATTGCTGATATAAACATTGGGGTACAGATGGCCCTTCTTTTCACTACAACTGTATCTTTAAGGTAAATACCCAGTAGTGCAATGGCAGGGTCATAGGGAAGCTCTATTTTTAATTTCTTGAGGAATCTCCACACTGTTTTCCAAAGTGGCTGCACCAACTTGCATTCCCACCAACAGTGTAAGAGGGTTCCCCTTTCTCCACAACCTCTCCAACACATGTTGTTTCCTGTCTTGCTAATTTTGGCCATTCTAACTGGTGTAAGGTGATATCTCAATGTAGTTTTAATTTGAATTTCCCTGATGGCTAGTAATTACGAACATTTTTTCATGTGTCTGATAGCCATTTGTAAGTCTTTATTGGAGAAGTGTCTGTCCATATCTTCTGCCCATTTTTTGATATGATTGTCTGTTTTGTGTGTGTTGAGTTTGAGGAGTTCTTTATAGATCCTGGATATCAACCTTTTGTCTGTACTGTCATTTGCAAATATCTTCTCCCATTCCGTGGGTTGCCTCTTTGTTTTCTTGACTGTTTCCTTGGCTGTGCAGAAGCTTTTGATTTTGATCAAGTCCCAAAAGTTCATCTTTGCTTTTGTTTCCTTTGCCTTTGGAGACATATCTTGAAAGAAGTTGCTGTGGCTGATATCGAAGAGATTACTGCCTATGTACTCCTCTAGGATTCTGATGGATTCCTGTCTCACATTGAGGTCTTTTATCCATTTTGAGTTTATCTTTGTGTACGGTGTAAGAGAATGGTTGAGTTTCATTCTTCTACATACAGCTGCCCAGTTTTCCCAGCACCATTTATTGAAGAGACTATCTTTTTTCCATTGTATATTTTTTCCTGTTTTGTCTAAGATTAATTGACCATAGAGTTGAGGGTCCATATCTGGGCTCTCTACTCTGTTTCACTGGTCTATGTGTCTGTTTTTAATGCCAGTACCATGCTGTCTTGGTGATCACAGCTTTGTGGTAAAGCTTGAAATCAGGTAACATGATGCCCCCAGTTTTATTTTTGTTTTTCAACATTTCCTTAGTGATTCGGGGTCTCTTCTGATTCCATACAAATTTTAGGATTATTATTATTTAATTAGCATTAAAATTATAGATTTCTCTAGGCAGTATAGACATTTTAACAATGTTTATTCTTCTGATCCAAGAGCATGGAATGGTCTTCCATCTTTTTGAGTCTTCTTCAATTTCTTTCATGAGTGTTCTGTAGTTCCTCGAGTACAGATCCTTTACCTCTTTGGTTAGGTTTATTCCCAGGTATCTTATGGTTCTTATGGTGCTATAGTAAATGGAATCGATTCTCTAATTTCCCTTTCTGTATTTTCATTATTAGTGTATAAGAAAGCCACTGATTTCTGTACATTGACTTTGTATCCTGCCATGTTGCTGAACTGTTGTATGAGTTCTAGTAGTTTGGGGGTGGAGTCTTTGGGTTTTCCATATAAAGAATCATGTTATCTGCAAAAAGAGAGTTTGACTTCTTCATTACCAATTTGGATACCTTTTATTTCTCTTTGTTGTCTGATTGCTTTTGCTAGGACTTCTAATACTATGTTGAACAAGAGTGGTGAGAGTGGGCATCCTTGTCATGTTCCTGATCTCAACGGGAAGGACGCAAGCTTTTTCCCATTGAGGATGATATTTGCTGTGGGTCTTTCATAGATAGATTTGATGAAGTTCAGGAATGTTCCCTCTATCCCTATACTTTGAAGCATTTTAATCAGGAACGGATGCTGGATTTTGTCAAATGCTTTTTCTGCATCAATTGAGAGGACCATGTGGTTCTTCTCTCTTCTCTTATTAATTTGTTCTATCACATTGATTGATTTGTGAATGTTGAACCATCCTTGTAGCCTAGGGATGAATCCCACCTGGTCATGGTGGATAATCTTTTGAACCTAAAGATACACCCAGACTGAAAGTGAAGGGATGGAGAGGCATCTTTCATGCCAATGGGCCTCAAAAGAAGGCTGGGGTAGCGATTCTCATATCAGATTTTAAACTAAAGACTGTAGTCAGATATACAGAAGGACACTACATCATTCTTAAAGGGACCATCCAACAAGATGATCTAACAATCGTAAATATCTATACCCCCAATATGGGAGCAGCCAATTACATAAGAAAACTGTTAATCAAGATAAAGAGTCATATTGATATGAATACACTAATCGTTGGAGATCTTAACACGCCTCTCTCAGAAACAGATAGATCATCGAAGCAGAAAATCAATAAGGAAACAAGAGCATTGAATGACACATTGAACCAGATGGACCTCATAGATATATACAGAACATTCCACCCTAAAACAACAGAATACTCATTCTTCTCAAGTGCACATGGAACCTTCTCAAGAATAGTCCACATACTGGGTCACAAATCAGGACTCAACTGATAACAAAAGACTGAGATTATTCCCTGCACATTCTCAGATCACAATGCTTTGAAACTGGAGCTCAATCACAAGGAAAAGTTCAGAAGGAACTCAAACACCTGGAAGCTAAAGACCACCTTGCTTAAGAATGCTTGGATCAACCAGGAGATCAAGGAAGAACTGAAACAATTCATGGAAACCAATGACAATGAGGACACTTCGATCCAAAACCTATGGGATACAGCAAAGTTGGTCCTAAGGGGGAAATACATAGCCATCCAAGCCCCCCTCAAAAAAATTGAAAAATCCAGAACACAGCAGCTGTCTCTACACTTTAAAGAACTGGAGAATCAACAACAAATCAAACCAACTCCACACATAAGAAGGGAAATAATCAAGATTAGAGCTGAGATCGATGAGGTAGAAACCAGAGATACAGTAGAACATATCAATGAAACTAGAAGCTGGTTTTTTGAAAGAATCAATAAGATCGATAAACCTTTGGTGACACTAATCCAAAAGAAAAGAGAAAAAGCTCAAATACATAAAATTATGAATGAAAAGGGAGAGATCAGAACGAACACCAAGGAAGTAGAAACAATCATCAGAAGTTATTATCAACAGTTATATGCCAATAAGCTAAGCAACCTAGATGAAATGGATGCATTCCTGGAAAACTATAAACTCCCAAAATTGAACCAGGAAGAAATTGACAACCTGAATAGACCAATATCTAGTAACGAGATTGAAGCGGTGATCAAAAACCTCCCAAAAAACAAGAGCCCAGGACCTGATGGATTCCCTGGGGAATTGTACCAAACTTTCAAAGAAGAAATAACACCCATTCTCCTGAAGCTGTTTCAAAAAATGAAGCAGAAGGAAAACTTCCTCTTTCTATGAAGCCGGCATTACCCTGATCCCCAAACCAGGCAAAGACCCTACCAAAAAGGAGAATTTCAGATCAATATCACTGATGAATATGGATGCTAAGATTCTCAACAAAATCCTAGCAAACAGGATCCAACATCACATAGTAACCTTTTTTTATTTTGTTCCCAAAACTAGAAGAAAAACATTCAATATTTTGGTGTTGTACAAATATGGTGTTGTACAAAATATGGTACAAATATGATCTTGTACAAAAACTACTTTTACTTTTGTTGAAATACTAATTATAAAATTAAGGAAATTCTATTACATTTCATTTAGTTAGAATTTTCATTGTCAGTTAATATAAAATGCTATATTTTTTCTATCAACTGAGATTATCAATTTTTATTTTCTCCTTTTGCCTGCTAATATGGTGTGCACTGTTTTTCAAATATCAATTCAATTATTATTTAAACTTTCTTGTCATTTTCTTAGATAATTTTGATTGTGAAGTTATTCTGGGCTCATAAAATGAGTTGAGAAGTGATCTTTCATTAATATCTTTCTGAAAACTTGGTGTAATATTAGTAATATTCCTTCCTTAAATGTTTAAAATTAACAAATAAATTCATCTGAGTTTACAGCCATCAAAAAGAATGAAATCTTGCCATTTACAAGAACATGAGTGGAGATAGAATGTATTATGACAAGCAAAATAAGTCCATTGGAGAGAGACAAATGCTATATGATTTCACTCATATGTATAACTTAAGAAACAAAACAGATGAACATCAAAGGGGGGGAAAAAGAGACTCTTTAGAGATTCTTATGAGACTCTTAATTATAGAGAACCAACTGAGGGTTGCAGAATGGGAGATGGGTATTAAGTAGGGCATTTGTGATGACCACTTGGTGTCATATGTAAGTGATGAATCACTAAATTCAACTCTTGAAATCAATATTACACACTATATAAATTAAACAAAATGTAAATAAAAAATTTATACAAAAAACCCCATAGGAGTTTAGAACTATCTTAGTGAAACAGTCCTTAATCATGGATTCAACTATTTAAAAAACTATAGGGTCGGGTGCCTGGGTGGCTCAGTGGGTTAAGCCTCTGCCTTTGGCTCGGGTCATGATCTCAGGGTCGTGGGATCAAGCCCCACATTGGGCTCTCTGCTCAGCTGGGAGCCTGCTTCCCCCCCTCTCCCTGCCTGCCTCTCTGCCTACTTGTGATCTCTTTCTCTCTTTCAAATAAATAAAAAAAAAAATCTTTAAAAAAAACTATAGGGCAATGCAAATATTTTACATCTCTTTTGTATTGGTTGTAATAAATCATGATTTCCAAGAAATTTTTCCATTTCATCTAAATTTTCAAACTTATGAAAAACGCATACTATCCTTCTATTATCTCTTTAATATATGTAAGATCTACAGTGATGACTTTATTTCTGGTATAGATAACATATGTATTTTCACTGATCAGTCCATGTTTGTCATTTAAAAATTTTCTTAAAGGTCCAATACTTGGGCTTGTGAAATTCTTTGACTTTTTACTTGATCAATGTTTTAAGTACAATTTCCAGCTTTTTACAAGGACTTTGAGAAGAATCTTGACATCACTGAAATTCAATGAGTCTTATTTTTTAAGGTATTACTTATTTTTAAAATTTAATTTTGTTTTTTCAGTGTTCTAAGATTAATTGTTTATGCATCGCACCCAGTGCTCCATGCAATACGTGCTCTCCTTAATACCCACCACCAGGATCACCTATCCCCACACCCCCTCCAAAACCCTCAGTTTGTTTCTCAGAGTCCACAGTCTCTCGTGCTTCATCTCCCCCTCCAATTTCCCCTAATTCGCTTTTCTTTTCCTTCTCCTAATGTTCTCCATGTTATTCCTTATGCTCCACAAGTAAGTGAACTATATGATAATTGACTCTCTCTGCTTGACTTATTTCACTCAGCATAATCTCCTCCAGTCCCGTCCATGTTGATACAAAAGTTGGATATTCATCCTTCCTGATGAAGGCATACTATTCCATTGTATATATGGACCATATCTTCTTTATCTGTTTGTCTGTAGATGGGCATCTTGGCTCTTTCCACAGTTCGGTGACTGTGGCCATTGCTGCTATGAACATTGGGGTACAGATGATCCTTCTTTTCACTACATATGTATCTTTGTGGCAAATACCCAGTAGTGCAATTGGAGGGTCATAGAGTAGCTCTATTTTTAATTTTTTGAGGAATCTCCACACTGTTTTCCAAAGTGGCTGCACCAACTTACATTCCCACCAACAGTGTAAGAGCCTTCCCCTTTCCCCACATCCTCTCCAACACTTGATGTTTAATGTTTGTCAATTTTGGCCATTCTGATTGGTGTAAGCTGGTATCTCAATGTGGTTTTGATTTGAATCTCCCTGATGGCTGATGACAATGAACATTTTTTCATGTGTCTGTTAGCCATATGTATATCTTCTTTGGAGAAACATCTGTTCATGTCTTCTGCCCTTTTTTGGGTGTGATTATCTGTTTTTTGAGTGTTGAGTTTAAGGAGTTCTTTATAGATCTTGGATATCAGCCCTTTGTCTGTAGTGTCATTTGCAAATATCTTCTCCCATTCTGTGGATTGCCACTTTGTTTTGTTGACTGCTTCCTTTGCTATGCAGAAGCTTTTAATGTTGATGAAATCCCAAAAGTTCATTTTTCTTTTTGTTTCCTTTGCCTTTGGAGACCTGTCTTGAAAGAAGTTGCTGTGGCCAATATCAAAGAGGCTACTGCCTGTGTTCTCCGCTAGGATCTTAATAGATTCCTGCCTCAAGTTGAGGTCTTTTATCTGCTTCAAGTTTATCTTTGTGTATGGTCTAAGAGAATGGCCGTGTTTCATTTTTCTATACATATCTGTCCAATTTTCCCAGCATCATTTATTGAAGAGACTTTTTTCCACTGTATATATTTTTCTGCCTTGTCGAAGATTATTTGACAACAGAGGTACTCTCTGCTGGTCTATGTGTCTGTTTTTGTGCCAGTACCATGCTGTCTTGGTGATCATAGCTTTGTAGTAAAGCTTGAAATCAAGTAATGCCCTCAGTTTTGTTTTTCCTTTCCAACATTTCCTTAGAAGTCGGGATCTTTTCTTCTTCCATACAAATTTTAGGATTATTTGTTCCAGCACTTCAAAAAATGCCGCTGGAATTTTGATTGGGGTGGCATTGAAAATATAGATCATTCTGGGCAGTATAGACATTTTAACAATATTTATTCTTCCAGTTCATGAGCATGGAATGCTTTTCCATCTTTTTGTGTCTTCAGTTTCTTTCATGAGTGTTCAGTAGTTCCTCGAGTACAGATCCTTCACCTCTTTTGTTAGGTTTATTCCCAGGTATCCTATGGTTCTTTAACACATTACTTATTTTCTGATCCTCAAACACTGAAACACCATATATATTTTAGCTCCTTTTTCTTCTTCCCTATTTTTTTTTAAATATTTTATTCATTTATTTGACAGACAGAGATCACAAGTAGTCAGAGAGGCAGGCAGGGAGAGAGAGGAGGAAGCAGGCTCTCTGCAGAGCCTGGAAGGCAGAGGCTTTACTCCACAGAGTCACCCAGGTGCCCCACTTCTTCCCTATTTTTAAAGATATTACTGTTATATATTTAAAGTCTATGTAAATTTTAAGCTTCAGAAGATATCATCATTATCATTATTAATAATATTATATAGTATAATAGTAATACCATTGTAGCAGTAGGTCAACATTCATTTAAATCATGTACATTTCTTCTTTGACCTGACCATGGCTTATTTCCTTTCAGATACTTTCTGTATCTCCATCTACAAATATTTGCCTTGTACTTCAAGTGTGTTTTTTTTTTTTTTTGAATAGTTGTTTTGGCACAAATGTAACAATTAAAGTCTATTCATCTGAAAATATGTTTATTTCAACTTGTGTTTTAAAGAATTCCTAAGTATAAATTTCTAAGTTGGAAGTTACTAATAACAGCAATTTAAAATTATATTTCATTGTTTTGTAACTTCCCTTAAAAATAATATAATTTTTGGATAAAGTTAAGAGTGACCAAATTAGAGGTCATTGCTAAAACAACCTATCATAGGAGTTTTACTACTATGGAATTTTAATTCATTTAGTTATATTTATGTCACACTTTCCAAATTCTTTACAAACATGGATTTGGCATTTTTTTTTCTTTTTATTATCCTACTTTTTGTGCAATGGACAATAGCAACTACGTTATGTTTGAAAGCAGACATTCTAGTTTATATTGTAAGTTTTGTTTTCATTGCATTATTCATTTCATTCATTTCATTTCAATGAATATCATTGAATTGATATTCATTGGCATTCATTTCATTCAATAGGCATATTTAGCCATATTCTAGCTATAAAAGGTAAATAGCATAGTCTCAAAATGCTAGAGAAATGATAAGTAGGACAAAGGTGGCTACTCATTAAACATAGTAAATGGTTGTATTAATTTAATATATAACCTTCCCAATACTGATTCCTTAGTAAGGTTAAAACTTTAAAAAAAAATTACTAACATAGAAATTTTGAACACTAGATTGAATTAGAAAATTTCTATTTTAGGACAATTTTCTTATATTATTCTAAATTGATACCAATTATTCTCTAACAGCTCTAAGAAATAACTACACATCTAATACTTACGTAGAGCATGCCCTAAAACCATAATTACTATCACATATGTTATCTGCCTGATTAGTATTTGTTTTTATTGAAATAATAGACATACAATATTATATTAGTTTCATGTGTACATTGTGCCTTGACATTTATATACACTGAAAATGATCACCATAAGTCTAGTTACTATCTGTTACTATACAAAGTTAATACAACATTATCATCTATAATCTCCTTTACTGTACATTACATTCCCTTGACTTATTTTATAACTGTAATTTTGTACTCCTTGATCCTCCTCACCCATTTCATCCACCTACAAACCCCTTCTCCTCTGGCAACTATGTTTTTCTCTGAATTTTTAGTTTGGTTTTGATTGTTTTTTGTTTGTTTGCTCATTCATTCTATTTTTTAGATTCCGTATATAGGTGAAATCATACAGTACTTGTCTTTCTCTGTCTGGCTTATTTCACTTAGCATAATATCCTCCAAGTACATGTTGTTGTTACAAATAGGAGTATCTTGTTTTTTATGGCTGAATGGTATTCTGTGTTATGCATATAAATTCATGTGTGTGTGTGTGTATATATATATATATATGCACATACTATATATATCATTATCTGTGTTATATATTATATATTGTGTTATTATATATTTGTATCTATGTGATACATATAAATTCATATATATACACAACATATTGTGCATATATGTTGTGTATATATATTGAACATATACAAATATATATATACATATATATACACAGTATATTTGTATATGTTCAATATATATACACAACATATATGCACAATATGTTGTGTATATATATGAATTTATATGTATATTATATATAATATATATAAGTACAAATATATTAGTGTCAAATAGTACATTTATAGGTAGTAACTATGTTCACTGTGAAACATACACATATGTATTTGAAATACCAGCTGATAAATACTACAAAATATAACTAAATGAAGCTTTATGTAGTTGTAGTAAAATATCCTTCGCCATAATTACAGATATATAATTATGGCTCTCAATTACAGATAGTATATATCTATAACACAGTTATTAATTTTGTCATTTTAGTTTCCTAAAATTCTTTTTCCTCAAATTGCTTTTACGTTATGGAATGGAAAATATTTTAGAATCTATGCATACTTTTTTTTTAATTAATTTTTTATTTTTTATAAACATATATTTTTATCCCCAGGGGTACAGGTCTGTGAATCACCAGGTTTACACACTTCACAGCACTCACCAAAGCACATACCCTCCCCAATGTCCATAATCCCACCCCCTTCTCCCAAACTTAATTTTTATATACACTTTTTTCAAAGTTGGAGTCTTTTACCTTCTGTGCTGACTAGAAAACTGTTAACTACATATATTTTGACTTTTGGGGAAACAAACTATACTGATGTGAATCATATGCTATAGCAGTAAGATTTCTTTTCTAAAAAGTTCTTAAAATATAAATTAACTATTGCCATTTGTAATCCATTCTTATCCTCTTCTCAGTTTTCTTTCTTATTTTAGAGGAATTTACTTTTATACTGTAATCATTTGATTAATAAAATGCTGTTTTAATAAAAATGTCTACTATGTGTTAAGTCTGTGATAGAAAAAAAGGGAAAATGTTCACTCACATTAAGGATTCCAATACAGAATGAAAGAATTAAACACTGATTTTAATTTTCCATTTAAGAATATTTGTTATCGAATCATCTAGTTTTGTGTTGCACTTGAAAAAGTAGAGTTAAATGTATAATTTTTATCACTATTACACATTGCTATTTATTTTCATCAAAGTTGAAATTAGCACAAACTATGTAGAAAACAAACCTTTCAAGTTATAATTGGCCTAATCACAAATCCATTTATCTTCAAATATAAAAATAGACAATTTTCTCCAATATATAAAAGTAATACTAATGAATTAAAACTATGAATTTTAGAGTAAGAAAAATATGATTGAAGATTAAAAACTAACATCTTAATCAGCATTATTTCTTTAACTAAATGAAGGGCAATTTAAAATTAATTTCCTTTCTTTAATTAACTAGTCAGGAATATGTTTGATTAATGTAATTGTTTCTGAACTGGTAATTTTGTACTTAAAAGTGGAATGTTGATTTTTTAAAGTTATATCAACTTTAAAATATTATAAAGAGGCTTATTTGGGCTATTTAGTAATGGCATGGTCTAACTACAAATGATCCAAATAGCTTGTTTTAAGACTATTCATGTCACTTGTTTGTTTTATTTTTAAACTTAATTACAAATTGACATGTTATTTTTACTTGTATTGTCTGTTATTCTCCACCTACATCCAGCACTCTGAATGCATGAACTTAGTTCATTGTGCTTATTGCTGTATCTTATAACATTTCCTGACATGGTATATATTAAATTATTTTTTATGGAGGTAAAGAAGAAAGAAAGGAAGGAAGGAAGGAAGGAAGGTAGGAAGGAAAGAAGGAACGGTATAAGGATGGGAGAATTCTATTACTAGCAAGGATGAAGGAATAAATGTCACTAAGATCCTTAATATTAAGGCCAGATAAGTGTAAAGAACGTTACATTATTGGAAAATATATAGTTAAGAGCATAGCAGGAATCCAAGTTATTAAGCCAAAGAGTTGATCTTAGTTGATAACATGGAACTTCAAGATTAAAAAAATGAAGGATACAGGGGCACCTGGGTGGCTCAGTGGTTTGGGCTGCTGCCTTCGGCTCGGGTCATGATCTCAGGGTCCTGGGATCGAGCCCCGCATTGGGCTCTCTGCTCCGCAGGAAGCCTGCTTCCCTCTCTCTCTCTCTCTCTCTCTCTGCCTGCCTCTCTGCCTACTTGTTATCTCTGTCTGTCAAATAAATAAATAAAATCAAAAAAAAAAAAATGAAGGATACAAATTCAGAAGGTGAAAACCAAAGAGTTAGCAATCCTGAAAAAGTATTGTATGTACCAACCAAAGCACTGATCTGTACAAAGATTTGGAAATTCCAATAGCCAGGCAACATCCAAGAATTGGGTTCTTATCTTGTACTATACTATTCAACCAGGTTCTTACCAAACTATCTTAGATCTGACCTTGACATTTTTTTTATTCCTTATGACTTTAAATTGACCTTTATATCTAATTTTCTAAAATTCCTTTCATTTTGATCTTCTAATTTCCTCCAAGAACATACTTCTAATTCTCCCTCCTGTTGCATTATGCTACACCGATGCATGCAAACACACACACACACACTCTTCAAATGGTTCTTTCCATTGGATATTTTCTTTGCAAAAAGTTGGATTTTACCCAACAAACTTACATTGTTTACCCACTCAGTATCATGCAAGGTGGAAATGAAAACGATGATTAATTTCTCTCTCTCTCTTTTTTTTTTTTTTTTTTTTGAAAGATTTTACTTATTTGAGAGAGAAACAGAGATAGCCAGGGAAAACAGGAGCTGGCAGGACAGGGAGAAGCAGACTCCCCTATGAGCAAGGGAGCCTGACAAGGGGACATGGGGCTTGATCCAAGGATTCTGGGATCATGACCAGAGCCAAAGGCAGAAGCTTAACTGACTGAACCACCCAGGTGCCCCTTAATTTTATTTTTTTTTTAAACAATGTTATTTCCAGCTAAGTAGTACATTGTGAAAATGATATTTTAATAAACATGCATATTCAAGACATAGAAATTTGCTCTACCAAAAAACCTGTACTTCTCTACTTACACTTTTCCTGGGATTCTTACTCAATTTTAAATAAAAACAAAAATTATGCTTGTACTAAAGAAATGGTACAAGTCAAAATATAAATGTTAATCTGTAACTAATTCATTATTTAGTTACTTTGTGTTTCTAATTATTTCCAAGTGGTTTCAAGCAGTATTCACAGACAAAGCAAAAACATGTGGGGTGCGTGGGTGGCTCAGGGGTTAAGCCTCTGCCTTCAGCTTGGGTCATGATTCCAGGGTCCTGGGATCGACCCCACATTGGGCTCTCTACTTGGTGGGGAGCCTGCTTCCCCCTCTCTCTGCCTGCCTCTCTGTCTCTCTGTGGAAGGCAGAGGCTTAACCCACAAAGCCACCCAGGCATCCCTGGGTTTACTTAATTTTTTTTTTTTTATTTTTTCAGCGTAATAGTATTCATTATTTTTGCACCACACCCAGTTCTCCATGCAATCCGTGCCCTCTATAATACCCACCATCTGGTTCCCCCAAACTCCCACCCCCCGCCCCTTCAATACCCTCAGATTGTTTTTCAGAGTCCATAGTCTCTCATGGTTCACCTCCCCTTCCAATTTCCCTCAACTCCCTTCTCCTCTTCATCTCCCCTTGTCCTCCATGCTATTTGTTCTGCTCCACAAATAAGTGAAACCATATGATAATTGACTCTCTCTGCTTGACTTATTTCACTCAGCTTAATCTCTTCCAGTCCCATCCATGTTGCTACAAAAGTTGGGTATTTATCCTTTCTGATGGAGGCGTAATACTCCATAGTGTATATGGACCACATCTTCCTTATCCATTCGTCCATCGAAGGGCATCTTGGTTCTTTTCACAGTTTGGTGACTGTGGCCATTGCTGCTATAAACATTGGGGTACAGATGGCCCTTCTTTTCACTACATCTGTATCTTTGGGGTAAATACCCAGTATATTTACTTAATTTTTAAACAGAGATTCACTTCTAGCAGAATGACATATTTTTGACAACTGCGTTTGTATTTCAAATTGCAGTTAAAATTTCATTTAACACACTTTGACTCAGTCACTTCACATATACTCTGTGTTCATGTTTGATTTTTTCTTCCTTATTTATATTTATTTTTGTTAACTTTTTCCTTACTCCTTTTTTGGTTATATTTAGATATTTTTTATGGGACCAAATTCAGCATTTGCTTTCATTTCATTTTTCTCTATTTTGTCTAAAATTTACTAACTTATGCATTTCTATATCTTTTCATATGCCACTGATTTGGAATATATACTTCTTGTTTTTATTTTTCCAGCATTTATTTTCCTTTCATTTTATGGAAATAAACACCATTTTTCTTTATTCTTTATTCTTTTCTTTCTTTTTTTTTTTTTTAATAAGCTCCATGCCCAACATGGCGAGAAACAACAAATGTCGTAGAGGATGTGGAGAAAGGGGAACCCTCTTAACACTGTTGGTGAGAATGCAAGTTAGAAACACTTTGGAAAACAATGTGAAGATTTCTCAAAAAATTAAAAACAGAGCTACTCTGTGACCCAGCAATTGCACAACTGAGTATTTACCCAAAAGATACAGATGTAGTGAAAAGAAGAACGATCTTTACCCCAATGTTCAGAGCAGCAACATCCACAATAGCTAAACTGTGGAAAGAGCTGGGATGCCCTTCAACAGACGAATGGATAAGAAGATGTTGTCCATATATACAATGGAATATTACTCAGCCATCAGAAAGGATGAATATTCAACTTTTGCATCAACATGGATGGGACTAGAGGAGATTATGTTTAGTGAAATAAGTTAAGCAGAGAAAGTCAATTAGTATATAGTTTCACTTACTTGTGGAACATAAGGAATAACATGGAGGATATTAGGAGAAGGAAGGGAAAAGTAAAGGGAGGGGAATTGGAAGGAAAGATGAAAAATGAGAGACTGTGGACTCCAAAACAAACTGAGATTTTTAGAGGAGAGAGGATGGGGGTATGGATGAACCTTGGGTGGGTATTAGAAAGGCACATATTGCATGGAGCACTGAGTGTTATATGTAAACAATGAATCTTGGAACACTACATCAAAAACTAATGATGTACTGGATGGTGACTAACATAACATAATAAAAAATTAATTAATTAATTAATTAATTAATTAATAAGCTCCATGCCTGACATGGGGGTTGAGCTCATAACCTTGAGATCAAGAGTCACATGCTATACTGACTGAGCCAGCGAGGCACCCCTAAACACCAATTTTTCTAATTAAAAACGGAACAGCATCTATCCAGGGACTTATCCAGACTAGCGAGTAAGTACAGTTGCTAGAATTTATTGAGTATTTAATATGTATCATAGTCTGTTACAGTATTAATTCAACTGACCTTGAAATAAATCTTACATAAAGGGTTCTTGCTATATTCTTATGTTGTAGATGTTGTAACTGAAACACAGAACAAGTGAGCATTTTAAAGAGAAATTTATATCTTTCCTTTTAAGGATGAATTGCACATAAGATATAATACAAAACACTGGCCAAAGTCTGTTTGAATTTATACCACTAGCATTCTTTTCTAGCCACAGACATTTTTATTTTTGCTATTTCTAGCAAATACCTTGATCATTTTTGCCCTAGATACTTTGCATGTATCTGTTTAGAAAGTTTGTACCAGGTTTGTTTTGTTTTTCATAGACGGCTCCTCTTCATTAGAGAATTCTTCCTGTTTGTCTAAGAACAAATAAGACTGTTTCACTTACAAGAGACAGTGTGATGATGTGATTAAATCTGTTTAGTGGCAGACTGCCAGATCTGAAAACTAATTATGCAGTTTAGTAACATCAAACTCTTAACACAGTAATCTACCTTTTGTTTTTCATTTTCTAAAAACTGTAGTTAATACCTAAATACAACTGATTAGAATATTTTAAAGATTAGGTTCAGGAAAGCACTTAGAAGATGGCTTGGCACAAAGGAATCACTCAGAAAATTTTATCAAGATGCATTTTATATTCAAGGTGTATATTCTTAAAAAATGATGCATATTCTTTACTGTGCAAAATGTCTTCTCCCAGAGAAGTAGAGGATTCTAGAGATTTGAAGTCTATGTTCAGTTGTATTGAAGAACAGTTTTCCTCTATAAAATGGAATATAAATATTTCTAGTTTCCTAATCCATTAGGTTATTATTAAACTAAAATTATACTATTTATAAATCTCATTGTTTTTAAATAAGAGGAGAAATAGAGGCATGAAATAATTAGACACCACATTTTCTTTAGCCTTAAATATATTTAATGGAAATCCAATATTTTATGGTTATTTTATTTTGCATGTTTTACTTGTCCAGTTACTAATAAACAAAACAACATAACAGACTGAAAATATTTCAAAGACCCTTTGACCTCTTTGGCATTTAATATGCAGGTTACTAAATGGCTTAGGATGTAATTAATTGTCCCTTCCAAAACTCCTTCTAAAGTGGGTTGTGATATCTGTGAACAACAGATTATACTACACATGAGAATTTTACATCTATAACTTCAGTTACATCTTCAATTAATTTAAAGTTATGCAAGTTGTATATACTTTCATGGGAGGGGAAATTTTCACGAAGGATTACGATATATTGATGTCCTCTCTCCACTACTTCCTTAGGGATTTTCAGGTTGTAACTGCTTTTTTTTTTTAAGATTTTTATTTATTTATTTTACAGAGTGAGACAGTGAGAGAGGGAACACAAGCAGGGGGGGAGGTAGAGGGAGAAGCAGGCTTCCCCTAGAGGAGGGAGCCTGATGCGGGGCTGATCCCAGGACCCTGGGATCATGACCTGAGCCAAAGACAGACACTTAACTGACTGAGCCATCGAGGTACCCCCACTGTTTTTGTTTGTTCACTTTTTTTAACTAGAAGTCAATTATACAATATTGTCCTTTGTAACTCAATTATTTAAAAATTTCTGCAGATGTTTCGCTAAGCATGATACGCTCTAGTTCCATCCATGTTGTCGCAAATGGCAAGATTTCATTTCTTCTGATGGCTGCATAGTATTCCATTGTGTATATATACCACATCTTCTTGATCCATTCATCTGTTGATGGACATCTAGGTTCTTTCCATAGTTTGGCTATTGTGGACATTGCTGCTATAAACATTCGGGTGCATGTGCCCCTTTGGATCACTACGTTTGTATCCTTAGGATAAATACCCAATAGTGCAATTGCTGGGTCATAGGGCAGTTCTATTTTCAACATTTTGAGGAACCTCCATGCTGTTTTCCAGAGCAGATGTTTTAGTTTTATAAGCATTCCATAATAATTCCTTCAAATATAAAGCAATTAAGTCTTATAAATGACTTATTTTCAATAGCCTAATAAATAGATCAAATTGTTTGAACAGTGATTATAACAAGTAATTATGTAATGAGAAATTAGTAAGTAATTATCATAGTCTAACTCGCATACAATTTTACACATCAAGTACATATTGCCAAGTAAGAACTTATTCTTCATAAATTCATTGTTTAAAGAGTCATTGCTCCTTTACTTTTAGTCATTAAAAAGATAACATGGAGGACATTAGGAAAAGGAAAGGAAGAGTGAATTGGGGGAAATCAGAAGCAGAGATGAACCATGACAGACTGTGGACTCTGAGAAACAAACCGAGGGTTTTGGAAGGGAGGAAGGTGGGGGGTTGGGTAAACCTAGTGGTGGGTATTAAGGAGGGCACATATTTCATGGAGCACTGGATGTGGTGCATAAGCAATGAATTTTGGAACACTGAAAAAATAAAATAAAATTTTAAAAAATAACAAAAAGAAAAAAATAGATAAAACAATAAGTTATCCAAAACATTAAAATTCAAACGTTAAATGGTTACGTTTCTGTAAAATGCATTTTAAAAACTAGAAATACTTCCAAACCATTGACGAAGGCATACATCTCATTTCACAGTAGCTATAGAGTTTTTATTGGCTATAAATATGACAAGAAGCTAATAAAGATAAGACATACAATGTAACAAAGAAGTGGATTCATAAAGCATTTAGTTACAGGCATGTACTCATATTTGAATAGAGTTTGCTTATCCACATGCATTGTAAAAATAAATATAGAAGACAGATTGAGGCTCAAGATTAATTAAGGACTTCACATGGCAATAAAAATATTCTTAATGGACAACACAACCCATAATTTTTCATGAAAGAATATGTTGTAAAAGACCTCAATACCAAAAACACAGTGCATACAAACATGCTAACTGCTGCAGATAAAACAAAACAAAACAAAACATCTTGGGACACCTGGATGACTCAGTTGATTGAATGTCTTCAGCTCAGGTCCTGAACCCATGGTCCTGGACTGAGTCAGGTACTGGGCTTCTTGCTAAGAGGGGAGCTTCCTTTTCCCTCTGCCTTCTGGAGCACTTCCCCTGCTTATGCTCACTCTCTCTCTCTCTCTCTCTCAGACAAATAAATAAAATCTTAAAAAAACCCACTATTTTAATGTTGGAGAATTTAAAAATCTAGTACAGTGATAAGACAAATCCATAGATAAGCATAAATTATACTAGAATATATGCTTGATTATGAAAATTTAGGAAAAGTAAAATATACCATAGCTGTTCATACATCAAAGTGAAAAAAAAAAAAACACTTTGAGAAATGAAAAATGGTCTTTGGGGAGGTGGTAGTTTAGACAGGCACTTAAGTAAGAAGATAATTTTTATAGGGAAATCTTTACAAGGAAATGCCTTTTAGAAAATGAACCCAAAATATGATGCATATGTATAAAATATGTTGAAAAATAAATAACTGTTCAGAGGTATATGTGTATATAGGTCATGATAGATGAGAGCAAATAGTGGGATGAGATTATGTTGTAGAAAATCACTGTTCTAAGATTAGAAATTTTGACTAAAATAACTGGTGGTGGTTATTCATTATATGTGTAGTAGATCAAAGAAACACACTTGGAACTGTCTCAAAGTAATGAATCTCACAATGCGATAAATGAAGATGGAGATGGGGGAAGAGGCAAGAGCAGTTAGCAAATCCAGCCCACTAACAAGATAATGCAGTGAGAATGGGAAGGAATGGATAGATTTAAAATGTAGTACAGGTTATGTTGTGATGGGCACTAGGTGTTGTATGTAAGTGGTGAAACACAAAACTCTACTACTGAAACTAAAATTACATTGTATGTTGACTAACTGGAATTTAAATAAAATCTTAAAAAACTAAAAATAAAATGCAGTGCAGGTTAGATATTTTAAGAGTGCACACCTGGGTAAAACTGGAGTTAAGTGAGAAATGAGAATTAATTTTTTAGTATAGTTGCTTAATGCAATTATAGTACAGTCATGGAATCTGAAAATTCAGGAGTTACTTGCATTAATTTTTTTAAAGGGATTAAATTTAATTCAAAATATACTTAGCTTTACTCTCTGGTAGAAGATTATGGAGGCAACGGTCAAGATCATGGTTAAAGGAAGTTAGAGGAAGCAATGTGGAAGAAAAACAAGATAGGTGGTTGACATCTAGTCCTCTAACTAATCTCAATGTGTTCTGTGATAAGGGTCAAGAAGAACAGTTGAGATAGCAGCCTGACACAATGCACTACAACTGTAATTCAAGATATGCTTTACTTTATTTTCCAAGTCTAAGAACCCACCCATGAAACCGGGATAGTAAGAGTAGGTGAGTTAAATGATTATTTACACTGAAGGATGACAGTGGACAAATGCTAGGTATGAACTCTATACAAGAATTTATCAAGGATGGAGACTTCAAAGGTAAAACTGGGGAAAGAAATTTCCTTTTGGTACTTATGACACATGTGCCATTCTCCCCTTCTGCAATATTATCTACTTCCTTTGTGTTTCTCACTAGCTCCATGACATGACTGTCAAATTTCTACTTCTAATCCAACTTATTCCTCAATTCCAAACCTGCATTTTCTACTAAATCAGAGGCATTGCTGTTATATCAACAGTGATTCAAATTATTAGTAGGTGGATGAAGAGCTGAGGAGGTGCAGACATTTAGAATTGGCTGGTGGATTAATCAGTGTATTAAAAATGTACAGCTTTTTGATGACTTTATCTCCAAGTAATGGAGAGAAACAAAATGAATGAAATGCAGTAATAAGCTTGTCTTAACTGTATCTCAGAAAAAAATAAAATGTAACAAAATGAAATCTAAGCAATTACAGGCCTATACCAAAAGCAGGGAAAAATATGAAGATGGAGTGCAAAAAATATTGAGCTAAACAGTAGAATCCAGAAGCTCAAATAGAAAATGAATCTATTTTTCTACATAATTGTGAACTTTGTGATGTCGTATCGATTATACATACTTAGGGAAAATACTAGGAAGAAACTTGCAGGCAACAAAATTGTCTAAGATGACATTCTACTTCCTGTATAGTAGCAACATGATAACAGGAGAAATCCAAAATTATTGTAATTCAGGAAAGACATGTTATTTGCAACTGCCAAATCCAAGTATTGGCTGTGATCTACGAAGGAGTAAGAGCAGAAACAAAGTAAAGTGGTGATTCTACCATTATTATTTCCCCCTAATTTCTATCACCACTGTATTGTTGGTTCTTGAGCAAGTCCACCTCTTTTCCCCCCTAAGTGCCTCTGTGCCTGCTATTTCCATTTACCTGATAGGTCATTTGTCCTATGATGATCTCCATGATCACCATTTTCATCAGTTAAGTCTCAGCCTAAATTAAATCTATTGAGACTGTCTCTGACCACATTTTTTTTTTAAGATTGCATATGATGTGTCTAATATTCTTAATAAAACTTGACATTTCTTATAAAAATATGGTTATTTATTATTGATTTATCTTCTTTCCCTACTCACACCTTCTCACTAACTAAAATATAAGCCCTATAATAGCACAAAGCTTACGTGATTTATTATTGTACCTCTAAAAACTGTCAGAAGATCAGGGATTTTATTTATTCAGTGTTGAATTCTTCTGTTCATGGATAAGCGTTTGGCATTGGAAACACTTGATAAATATAATTTGAATGAATGACTAACTAGAATAGTGATAATATATATAAGTATATATTAAATGAGTGTATGAACCTCCTTGAATGTCGAAACATAGAAAAGGAAGGCGAAAAATTATAGAGGAGGAGTTATCAGAGAGACAGAGATAAAGCAAGGTGTAGAAACATTTTGGGAAAAAAAAAGAAAAGATAGTTGCAAGTACTGTAGAAGACAAAAAAGATAAGAATTCAAGGTAATCTATCAGATTTTCAAATTAAGAGTCCATTTTGAGACAGCAATTTTGTTAAAATGCCAGGTGATGGAAATTTGATACTAAAACAGCCACATAAACATAAAAATGACCCACTTTCTTTCCTATGCTATTGACCTATCTTCCCCCATCTTTACCAGGATGAATTCTTACTCATTATTTTAAATTACTGAACTTAGGTAAAGAAAAACATTAAAAGGACAGTAGCTTCTTTCAGCCTTTTATAAGCCTGTTTTTTTGCAAAAAACTTTGTCTATGATGGACTTTTTAAATCACTAAGGATAAACTGATGAATGATGCATTTAGAGCTCTTTTTTATTCATGGCTGACATTACAGTAGGGTGTTTCTGAGTTTAAAAATTATATAAGTAAGTAGTATATGTGATAAGGGTCAAAAAGATGTCAAACCTACTGTGAGAATTTCTTAGAAATGGCTTGAATAGGGTTTCAGTGGAAGAGTCACCTAAGAAGGCTGTATTGCAGCTAAGCATTCAATGAGCAGAGATTATCTAGGCAAAGGGTGAGAAGAGGATTGTATCATTCAGAGTCCACAACTCATGCAAAATCCTGAATTGCAAGGATACACAGTCATATGAGAAAATGCAGTAAAAAGTCCAATGACTGAAGCACAGTGAGCAGGATGGAGAGAAGCATGGATACATTTGAAGATGTAGGCAAAGGCCAGATCATGCAAAGTCTTATATGCCATGCTAAGAATTGCAGTCCTCTTCTTAAGAGCAATACAAAAGTGTTATTCACAAGTTTGGATTTTAAAAGTTAACTTACTACAGTGAGGAGAATGGTTGGGAGTAGGAGCAAGTGTTGACAGATATGATCTTTAGTAGAGAGAACAATAATTCTTGGTTTGTCAGTTCTTACTAATGTCAGTTATCTTTATGTAATTATTTACATCAACCTTTTCCTGTTCAAAGCGTCCCCAATTGAAAAATGACATAATGATCATAATAAGTAGACTCTGTACTTGTCAGGGATTAGTGACTGAAGATGACATCAAGAAGAATTTTAAATGGATTAAGATGTTCAATGTGGATATGACAGGAATATGGGAATGAGAGAAAAGGCAAAGTCTGGGATGATATCTAGGATTCCAGCTTTCAAAACTGGTAGAGGTTCTTGCTTCTTGTTTAATTATAAGAGGAAGGGGAAGAGTACAACTTTTAATGCCAAGAGTTAGGAGTAGGAAACAAGAAAGGAACTAAGGATGGACTTCGTTTCTTGACACACTGAGTTTTATTCATGTATTAGACATACTACTAGAAATATCAGACAAACAGGGAAATGGAAATGTTGTGTCAGTCACAGTTTTGGAGTGTATTTCTAAATGGAAACTGAAAATAAAGTATGGATGAAGTCATCAAGGAGAAGGTAACTGGCTAAGAAAAAGGTCAAAACTCGTAGTGAACACATGACAGGAAAAAGGAAGGGATGATGTTAAAAGATACCAAAAGAAGATTAAAAGAAAGCAGAAAAATAAAAATTATGGTATTCCACAACCTTATGGAAGAGAGTAAATACTTAAAAACTGAACCTAATTTTTCTAAGATGTTATACACAATGAACCTTAGTGGGCTTAATTTCCTAAATGAAGTCTAAAGAAGAAACTTTGATATTGCTACATACAAACGTGTGTCATGGAAGAAGAAAAGCCCATGAAGCAATCACACTTTTATTCTTCACAAAGTAATCCTTTTGAACATGACCTGTCATTACATATTGTCTACTCTTTTGCTAATTTTTTTGTTAATTTCCATCTGTTAGTTCAGGAAGAATTATCATAAACAATGTTTCCAGCCATTTTAATAATAAGATGTAATCCTGGGGCACCTGGGTGGCTCAGTGGGTGAAGCCACTGCCTTCGGCTCAGGTCATGGTCTCAGGGTCCTGGGATCG
Source organism: Mustela erminea (assembly GCF_009829155.1). Lineage (NCBI taxonomy): Eukaryota > Metazoa > Chordata > Mammalia > Carnivora > Mustelidae > Mustela > Mustela erminea. The sequence continues at coordinate 37,462,772 of NC_045628.1, read as the reverse complement.
AGTCCCACATCGGGCTCTCTGCTCAGCGGGGAGCCTGCTTCCTCCTCTCTCTCTCTCTGCCTGCCTATCTGCCTACTTGTGATCTCTCTCTGTCAAATAAATAAATAAATAATCTTTAAAAAAATAAAATAAGATGTAATCCTTATCTAATTTCCTTGTATTGACAATCTTCAGTTGTGGGCAACCATACTGACTACTTTCTCTGAATTATTGAATGTTACATGAGAAAGTCACAAAATCATGCTAGTACAATAGTTCATTGTACAGATATTTAACATGCCAAGCATTTATTATATACCAGGTACTGTGCTACACATCAGGGATGCTAGAATATGAGCAGATGAGCAGATGGAACTCTCTTCTAAGGTTGAGTACATTTGGCCTATTTGTGAGTTTTCTAGATGCTTGTCTCTTTGTAGATGAAAACAGGTAAGTCCTGATCTAACTAAAAATTCAATTGCTGGGCGCCTGGGTGGCTCAGTGGTTTAAGCCGCTGCCTTCGGCTCAGGTCATGATCTCGGGGTCCTGGGATCGAGTCCTGCATCGGGCTCTCTGCTCAGCAGAGGGCCTGCTTCCCTCTCTCTCTCTCTCTCTCTGCCTGCCTCTCTCTCTACTTGTGATCTCCCTCTGTCAAATAAATAAATAAAATCTTTAAAAAAAAAATTCAATTGCTGCATGAGAACAAGTACTTGCTTTATTCATAAAAATATGTGATTCACGTAGGTTAAAGGAAGTTTGAAAAAATAATCTGTATTTTACTATACTGATATTTGGGATAATCAAATTATGAAATGACTCAATCAGAAATTAACAATGCCCTGCAAAAATTCAGAAAATAATTTGTACTAGTAATTACATAATACATTATTAAAATGCTAAAAAATTAAAAAGTAAATAAAAAAATAAGTAACATAATAATCATTGTAAAACAACAACAACAAAATACAAAAGAAGACTATGAGTAGAATTGGAAGTAAACATAGCAGAATGCAACTCTCTTTCACCTAATGCCTAAAAAACTAAACCAAGTAAAACAGAAAATTACCAACTAAGCAAAAGAAGTTAAAACCTCCTGCTATAATCTTTAAAATATGGTTTTCAAAAAGAACTAAAAAATAAAATACAGTTTTCAAGATCTTCTTGAAGTATGGCTTACTGAAAATATCTTGGTAAAAAACTTTGATTTAACACACTTAAAAACAATTGGTAAAGTACGTTTGAAAAAATCCCATAACATACATAGCTTAGTTCATAAGAAAAAACTGCAGGAATTATGCAATAGACAAGAATAAAAATGTAAGAGATAGTAAAAACCAGAGTAGGAAGTTACTGCTAAAACTATGCTTGTCTTATATAATTAAACAAGAAGTTTGGGTTTAAATGGACATTTTGGGGAGCATGGAATCTTAGATTCATGCAGGGTATTCAGACTCCAGCTAAACTCCCAGAGAAAGTGTATGGAAGAAATATACCCAATGGCAGAAAACTAAGGAAAGGAAAACTACTTATGCTAAGATTTGAATGAAAATAAAGCAACCCTAATTTCCTAACCCAGATCTATTCTGCAGAACATCTACCCAATTAACATTTTCTTTGAAAGAGTATCTCTTGGTTTTTAATATCTAATTTTCCTATTAAGTGCATATCTCACTACAATGTGTTTCAGGCAGTACTTATAGGAAAAAAATACATATGCATTCTTAAAACCCCCTGCAATATTATAAATAATCATGTAGGGAAAAAATCCTGAAGAATGGATAAAGAAGATGTGGCACTATATATGCAATGGAATATTACTTAGCCATCAGGAAAGATGAATACTTGCCATTTACACTGACAAGGATGCAACTGGAGGATATTTTGCTGAGTGAAATAAGTCAACCAGAGAAAGACAATTATCATATGGTTTCACTCATATGTAGAATATAAGAAACAGTGCAGAGGACCATAGGGGAAGGGAGGGAAAACTGAATGGGAAGTCATCAGAAAAGGAGAAAATCTATGAGAGACTTAAACTGTAGGAAACAAACTGAGGGTTGCTGGGTGGGGAAGTGGAGGGATGGGGTAATTGGGTGAGGGGCATTAAGGAGGGCACATGATGTGATGAGCACTGGGTGTTATATGCAACTGATGAAATATTGAATACTACATGTGAAACTAATGATGCACTATATGTTGGCTAATTGAACCTAAATAAAAAGTGAAATAAATTTACATTTCAAATGCAATTAGCAGAACCTTAAAATCGAATGGTAATTTTTTTGAGTTTATTTATTTGACACAGAGAGAGAGAGCATAAGCAGCGAGAGCAGGAGGCAGAGGGAGAGGAAGAAGCTGGCTCCTCACCACTGAGCAGGAAGTCTGGTGCTGCGCTCAATTATGACCTGAGTTGAAGGCAGACCCTCAACCGACTGAGCCACTCAGACACCCCAAATGGTGTTTGGAAAGCATGTCAAGGATCAACAAAAGTAATGTTTATAAAATGTATGTAGGTGGCACTAAGTAACTATAGACAAAGAAACTAACAAATAAATGAATTGTTTGTTAAACAGGTTGAAATTGTTGGGTGACGAGTTTCATCCAAATATGATTATTTATTCTTCTATATAAGCACTTTGCTCTGTTTTAGTTGTGCTATTCAGAAATCTCTTGGGATCTTGCATTAACAAGTCCAATATTTTACATTGTTCTTTCCTTTTTAAAACAATGAAAAATGATGCAACCATACATATAAACATCAAAAACATTGAATGAAATGTCTTATGCAAGAATGCATAATACACAATTCAAGGCTGTGAAGTCCAGAGCAAGCAAAATTAATCACTGGTGCTGGAAAAAAGTCAAATCAGCTATTGCTTCTTAGATTGAGGGCAGAAATTGACAGGAAGAGATATAAAGAAATTTTCTGAGGTGATGAAAGTTACCTACATTTTGACAGTAGTTTGGGTTACAATTGTATGTATTTCTCAAGATAAATTAAATACTAAGATTTCTGTATTTCATTTTATGGAAGTTTTACCTAAAATGATCATTAAAAATATGGAATAATAACTAACTCTAGCATGCTAAAATGTCTGTGTGTGAAGTGTAATGATGTTTGAAACTTATTTTTTTAAGATTTTATTTATTTATTTTAGAGAGAGATCACAAGTAGGCAGAAAGGCAGGCAGGGAGAGAGAGGGAAGCAGGCTCTCCGCTGAGCAGAGAGCCCGACGAGGTACTCGATCCCAGAACCCTGAGATCATGATCTGAGCCAAAGGCAGCAACTCAACCTACTGAGCCACCCAGGTGCCCCTGAAACTTATTTTAAAATTAATCAAAATAAAAGGTGGATGGATGGATATATAGAGAGAGATGATAAAACAAATAGAGTAAAAGAGATGTCAAATCTTGGTGGCAGAATGGTAGAATGTGGGCGGTGATGAAAAATTCCTTTTTATTTTTCCATATATTTGAATATGTCATTATAAAATGCTAAAAAAGTTAGTAACTAATAAAAAATAAACTCTTAAGAATCCTTGTCATGCAGAAATTTTGATTTGAAGAACTGAATGATGGCATTAAATCGAGATGTCTCCATATGCTACTTATGTTGTCTAGGAAACCCAAATTTTGAAAATTACCTTAAATTAGGCCTGAGTAGGTAAGAAGCAGAGGATTCCTGGTAGGAAAAAAACAAAACAAAAACAAACAAACAAAGAAACAAACAAAACCCATGTACTTATGGGACAGTTGCACTTTAAAATCAAAATTAAATTTCTGATAAAATTTGCAAACTATGGACTCAGAAACAAGAGAAAGAGAAAAAATGGAGCAGAGACAAAAACAGAGATGGATAGCTCAGTAGAGATTGCAAATCAAGTGGAAGAACAATCAGTAGAACCAAACAGTAGGAAAGACCCCCCCAAACTTCATATAATGGAATTTTTCATACACAGAATATAAAATTAGTCAGATTCATCCAGCTAACAATTATTCTGTACATAGTTATCTTTGTTATAGAATATATCAATAGTGCATTTAACTGGAAGTTTATTTCACAAGGAGATTAAATTATGTCTCCTGACTTCCTTTTCCTTTAAAGAGGAGTATGTGTGGAATAGGAGAAGCTATTGAGAAAAGGTGTAAACAGAGAGCAGGCTATATACTATTATTCCTAATACCCTAATACCAAGCAATAAAATAAAGGATGATAATACATGAAATCTCTGACTACAATATCTTAAAAAAAAAAAAAAAAGATATAAAATAAGCCAACTTTGCAAAACCCCGTGGAAGTAAATTTTAAAACAAAATGTAAAATCTCCTTGGAAAATAAAAGTTTTTTTTTTTTTTTTAAAGATTTTATTTATTTATTTGACAGAGAGAAATCACAAGTAGATGGAGAGGCAGGCAGAGAGAGAGAGAGGGAAGCAGGCTCCCTGCTGAGCAGAGAGCCCGATGCGGGCCTCGATCCCAGGACCCTGAGATCATGACCTGAGCCGAAGGCAGCGGCTTAACCCACTGAGCCACCCAGGAGCCCAGGAAAATAAAAGTTTTAGTAAAAAGATACTTAACCACATTTTCTCAGAAAAAAAGAAAATTACTAAAATATTACACTACTAATCCTGATGGCTTTATAGGAAGATTGTATTAAATCATTAATATCCACATAATCCCAAGTGACACAAATTATCTCAAGAAATGGAAAAAGAAGAACTTTCAAAACCTTTTCATGACACATAAACTTTGCACTTAAACTTGTTAAAGATAGTAGAAAACTACAGAAATATCCATAAGTAAATAATAATATAAAAACTCAAATAAAATAAAAACTAATAGAATCCTATTCTACAGTAAGGAAATATATCATTAACCAAGAAGAAAACAGGAGAATTTTTTCTTACTCTTTAATTTCTGGGTACATATAAAGATATCACAGAACTTTTTTTTTAAGGAGGTGATTTTCAGCAATGATTATGTGAATATTTTGTAAAAGCATGCACTAATGCTTGTGATTTTCCTGACACAAAAGTTGTTAGAGCCTTAAATAAAACAACGTTTTTAATGACCTGCTGTCTATTCCCTGAGGCAATATAAAAGGATGTAGGGAACACACTATAATGGAACTTTTATGATTATTCTGCCTATTATACGGTGAATGCTTAAACATTTCTCCAAAGCAAATGCTTGCAGTTAGAATCCTGATGAGTTAAATATTCTTCATTATGATGAGCACTTACATATTTTCCTTTATGTACAACTTCAAGGTAACCAAATTTCTGAATTATATTTATGAGGAAAAAGGTAAAAATAAAAACTATAAACATTGTGTGTAAAGAAGATAAATAATAAGTTTCACACAGCTGCTATTTCACAATTTTGGAATAGTTACTTCATGCCAAGGTCACTGCATATGAAATTATTGGCATCTTTACTGAAACCCAGCACTTCTTGCACAAAAAAGCAGTAAATCCATCCATGAGAGTGACTGGGAAGCTAAAGCAGGAATACAACATCTGTCAAGTCATTTATGCATCTGGCCTACAGAAAGGTTTCTTATTTTCAAAAAAATGAAATTTTACCAGACTGTATGTGTGAATAAAGATAGACCCTTACAACAAATCTTTAAATAGATGGCAAAGAAATTGAAAGTAAAATTGTATTTATAACTTTTTTCCCCTACAACATACTAAAATATATTTAAGAGATTTGTCATTAACTGAACATAACTGTACCCAGAAATTGTTGATTAATAGGCCAGTGTAACCTAAGAAGTGAGTTTGTATCTTAAGCTTAACACTATAAGTAGTTCTGATTTGTGTTCATGGAAACATTCTAAAAGGCATGCATATCAATTATGTATATGACATAATCCTCAAAAAAAGACAGAAAACTAGAAGATTAAATTTATAAAGACCATAAATGCAGAATATAAAATGCTGTGGGAAAATAAGCCTATCCTTATTGTAACACAATTGTTACACAAATATATGTTACAATTGTAACACAAATATATTAGGTGCCATATTCAGTTTAAAAAATCAATCTAATGAGTACAGAATGGGGGGCTTTTATGACAAATTATAACAAAGAAGTCTTAATTGACTACAAGATCAATATGTGGCATCCATTTGACATTTTAAATTCATGTACCATCAAAATATATTCAATAACAAAAGAGGATGTAAAATCATTGCTCAGTGGTGATAATATACTGTACTTATTGCTCCTGCTACACCTCAAGGGACACATTGACCAACTATTAGATATTTAAGAAAGGATTAAAATATCTATGGGGTTCCTGTGGGACTCAGTAGGTTGAGCATCTGACTCTTGACTTCGGCTCACAATCCTGACATTGAGCCCCACAGCTGGCTCCGTGTTCAGTACACAGTCTGCTTGTTTCTCTCTTCCTCTTCCCCTCCCATGGTTGTTCTTTCTCATAAATAAATAAATAGTCCTTAAAAAAATATATATCTAGAAGTGGCTCAGTGGGTTAAGCCGCTGCCTTCGGCTCAGGTCATGATCTCGGGGTCCTGGGATCGAGTCCCGCATCGGGCTCTCTGCTCAGCAGGAGGCCTGCTTCCCTCTCTCTCTCTCTCTCTGCCTGCCTCTCCGACTATTTGTGATTTCTCTCTGTCAAATAAATAAATAAAATCTTAAAAAAAAATATCTAGAAGTAAGAATACAGAGAATTGCTAGGGCTAATATAGCTATTTAACACAGAAAAAGATAAAATAATGATGCATGGTTGCCATCGTTGTTGTTCAACATGTGACAGGAAATAAACTATACATTCTAAGAGGAGTCATAAAATCTAATCTATTTTTTTTCTGATATTAGAGAGTTAGATCTAGTCTTGGCTGATGGATGGCAATTTACATAAGCAGGAGTAGAGTCATGTGAGAAGAGCTTTTGGAACAAGTGGGAAAATGTTTTAAGAAGAACATGATCATCCATGATGGCAAATGTTCCTGAGAATTTAGGAAGCTTTTAAAAAATTAAAATTTTCCAAAAGAACATCACTGGTAACTTTCAAAGCAAAATAAATGCAAGGCAGACTATGAGAGTATCTGTGATATTTAATACATATAGTTTTAAGGAAAATTGAATGAATATTGAGGATAGTCTAATTTTTAGAATTGAACACCAGTATAAAGCAAGATGGTCAAGCATAATTTAGAAGGATTAGCAAAAACAAACAAACAAACAAACAAACAAAAAACCCCTACTAAGTCACTGTTTTTTTATTACCCCCCAAATAAGGGTATCTCACTTTAACCTGTCTCTCTTGCTGAAAAGAACTAAAAAACACCAGACAAAAGCAACACACAACAACCTAAGAATTTTGAAAATACTAAAAAAAAAAAAAAAAAAAAAAAAAAAAAAAAAAAAAAAAAGTCGATTGTGAAGAAGAGTCAAAACTTAAAGATTCAGTAGAGGGGTGAGTTATTCTGTGAAATTGTCCCAGTCCCTATCTCAACCTGTTGCACATCTACAGGGCTGACCCAAAACAGCATAGCAAAACTCTTGAGCATTATATTATGATATAAAATACTACTCAACTCTCAAACGAATACCTGTATTACAAACTAATGTAACAAATTCAAAGGAGCATAGCAAGGTCTTGGGAAGTAATACTGATATTTGGATTACCACTTAAAGGGATGAAAGAATAGGAAAAGCAAATAAATAGTAAATATCTGGGTAAATACAAAAAATTATTTTTCTACTCTCAAGTTATTTAAAATCTATTGTGACCATTTAAAGTAAATATTATAATGTTAATTGTAAACATTGTTAATATGTTATATTAAGCAAAAGGATCTATATATCTGAAAGGTTTCTACATTTCACTTGAAGTTGTACACAGTAACACCAACTATGCTATACAAAGTTAAGTATGCATACTGATATCCCTAGAGGAACCACTAAAACGTAGATAGAAGGATAGGTGATAGATGAATCGTTGATAGATACAACATACATCTGTAAAAAAGATACAGAAAATCAATAGTTATAGAAATAGAATATTACAAAAGAAATCACGTAAGTGAAATAATGGAAAAACTTACAGGAGATACACAGAAGGTAAAAAATGGAACACATAAATCTAAATGTCAACATTAGATTAAAAACAAATAGCATAAAAACAGACATTGTCCAATTATACAAAAAATAAAGACCCAACAATGTGCAATTAGAATACACTTTTAAGATGAAGAAAATGATAGGTAAAAATAAAAGGATGAAATATATATTCCATAAAAAATGTCCTCAAAATAAAACTGCAGTGGCTATAGTAATGTAACAGTAAATACAATAAATACAGTAAACAGTAAAATAGGCTTATTAATATACAGACAAAGGAACAGCATTAGAAATAAAGGTGGGCAATAAGAAAAACAGATCAATTCCAAAGGAAGAAATAATAGTACATGTACATGCACTTTATATAGAACTTCAAAATACATGAAGCAAAAACTAACAGGAAAGGACAAAATAGATAAATTCACAGTGGTACTTACAGACTTCAACACTTCTGTGTGAGTTAAGTCATTAAAAAATTAGACAAATTCAGCCAGGATGAAAGAGACTTGTACCATACCACCAATCAGTGGACCTCACTGATAATTGCAAAATACTCCCCAAACAACTCTGCAGTGTACATGGAATTTTCACCAAAAAAGATCATATCCTATATCATAAAAAATAACAACATATTTTAAAAAGTTAAGTCATACAGAGCATATTCTCTTACCTTAATGAAATTGAAGATATTAGTATAGAAGTGTACCTAGAAAATCTACAAATATTTGGAAATTAAAGATCACACCTTTAACCCATGGGTCAAAGAGAAAACCATAATTAAATTTAGAAAAAAAATTGAAGGACAAAATAGCAAAATTTGTGGAATTCTGCTAAATGTTTCATACAAGAAAATTTATGGCATTAAATGCTTACATTAGAAGAGATACCTCAAATTATTATATATGCTTCCACTTTGAGAAACTCGAAAACAAAGAGAAAATTTAACCCAGAACAAGGAGAAGGAGGGAAAAAGTATATCTGAAAGCAGAAAGCAATAAATTAGAAAACAAAAACAACAGACAAACTCAATGGAACCAAAAGCTGGTTCCTGAATAAATCAGTAAAAGTGTTAATCTCTAGCCAGACCAACTAAGATTAAAAGATAAATTTTAAAGATTAAAAGATAAATTAAAAATAATTAAAAGGTAGATTAAGGTAAGTTATCAGTGGCAAATGAAGAATTAACATGGCCTCAGAATCTAGGCATTAAAAAGGATAAATCTGACAACCTTGATAAACTTATTAATTTTTTAAAGACATGAACTAGCAAAGTTTATTCAAAAAGAAGTAGATGACTTACACTGTACTTATTAAGATAATGAATTTACAGTTTAAAACTTCAATAAAGAAAACTTCAGGCCTAGACGAATTCATTGGCAAGTTATAACAAACATCTGATGAACAAGTAACATTCCTAAGCAAACTTCCCAGAAATAGAAGAGGAAACACTTTCCAATTCATATTTTTTGAGTCCAGGTTTCCATCATGCTAAAACCAGAAAAATATAAGAAAACTCTAAATTAACATCACTCATAAAAATATATGTAAAACTTATCAATAAAATTTTAAAAAGTTTAATAAAAATGATAGAAATCATGAATAAGGGCTGGGAATGGCCAGTAATCCCTATCCAACAGATGAAAGATTACTCCAAACTTTGCTGTGAAACAGAAGAGAAAGCAAGGAGGTCAATGCTCGGATAGGAAGACCTTTGCTCTTCTTTACTCCCACTTTTTTTGGTCCTTCGGTATAATCACAAATCCTTACCACTGTTTTTTGAGCATGTGATATGTGACAAGGGCCCTTACTGGAACTAGGAGGATCTGTTTAAGGGAAAGATATGATATGCTAAACTGTGTGTTCTATGAGTTCTACTCAACAAAGCCTAAGGGACAATGCATACATCTCTTAGGTCACAGGGTGGCAGTTTGGGCTAAGAAAGCTGGGGGGGAGGCAACTCCTTGTGGCATGCCTATGGAAGAATTGTCATGCAGGCCTTGGCATTCCAAAGGCCCACGCCCTTCTCTGAACACTTCCCTTGGTTCCAGAAGCCTCCGTGTTACATTTTAGTAAGTCAGGTATTAGGGATGATTTCATGCCATACCTTAATCCCAACAAATAAGTGGGGTTTATCATATAAGTGCAAAGTGGAGTCAACATTTGAAAATCAGTAACGTAATTCCATAAAAACAGATTAAAAAAGAGGAACTATAAGATTATCTCAATGGATTCAGGAAAGCCATTTGTCAAACAAACTTCAACATCTATTCTTGATTAAAACAAACAAGCAAACAAATAAATTAAACTTAGTAAACAGCAGAACTAAACAAGAATACACTCAATTACCACTCCTATACAACAATATACTAGAGAGCTTATGCAATGAAAAAAGGGAAATGTATGAATGTATGTATGAATGAATGAATGCACAACTAAAATATATATTAGAGAAAAATAAATAAAACTGCTTGCATTCACACACCATTATTATCTACAAAGAATATTCCATATACTCTACATAAAGCTACAAAAATAGTTCGACAAGACTTTAGAATACAAAGTCAATGTACAAAAATATTTTTTGTGTATACTAGCAATGAACAATGTGATATCAAATATAAGAAAGAATATCATTTGTAATGGCAATAAAATAAAATACTCAGGTACGGGTATCTAACTACTACTTAGGTATATATATCTAACAGAATGTACATCTTTCTGTTTAACAGTCTTTTATTTTTTTCATCAGCCTTTTATACTTTTTGGCACAGAGATCATACAAATTCTGGGTCATAGTCACTACCTAAAATTTAATCCTCTCGATGTTCTGTGTAACTGGCATCCTAGCTTCTAAGTTACTAAAAATGTTCTTCTCTCTTGATATTAATCTCCAGCCTAATTCTATTACTCACTTCCATGGCTATATCCTAGGTATTTCTTTACTCAGACCTGAAGCAACTATAATAGATGATTAAGATGTTCCACATTTTAGCCATAATTACCTAGTTTGGCTGCTTACCACCAATACTCCATTTTCAGCAGTCATGTAACTCTCTGGATCCCTCACTCATATTACTACTCTCTATTCAACAAGTACTTCAACTAGTACTTTGTATTGCCTCCCACCACCCCTTTTCTCATATCATCTTACTTTCCTCCTTCTTATCTAGCTTAAATTTATCATTATGCCTCCTTCCAAAACTTTTGCTGGTCTCTTGACCAGTCATAATTCTTCCATGATTAAATCTAAATTCCTTCCTACCATGTGCCTCTATTCACAAAGCTAACAATGACTGGAAAAATCTATCGTCCATCTCTCTCACACACTTTTTATCAATCCACTCAATAATCATGAACTCTGAGAACCTGACCCTTAATATCCTACAATGGATCTCCTGTGTTGACAGAACTTTTTGGCATTTAGCATATGAAATTGTTGGGATAACTTAGGTGAATTCTCCTCTGAGAAATCATTAAATTAAGGGATTTGGCCTTATCCATCTCAGTTCAATATTTACTTTGAAAATAGCAAAGTCTCCTTCAATATTTGCTAAGTGAAAAAAAATTATTAAATGAATGAGTGGATGATTGAATAAATATACAAATATCTAAAACTAAGTCAATAATTTAAGATAGTAGTATGTAAACTTTAATGTACATTAGAGTCATATGAATGGCCTGTTAAAACACAGATCACAGGGCCTTGTTACAAGGATTTCTGATTCAGCAGGTCTGAGGCTGGTTCTTAAGAATTTACATTTCTAACAATTGCACATCGGTGGTTATACTGCTGGTTCATGGAGCACATTTTACAGAATGTTTGATTTAAGACAGTTACTCTCCTAGTGAGTGAAAATATTAGATTACAGTGATATTTTAAGAAAAACTCCAAATATATGTCTGTGTTAGAAATTAATTGTGGAGTTGATAATATCCTCAACCATCTAAAATATGACATCCCTTAAAAGAAATGCAGCCTATATACTTCTTAAAACTTACAGTTGCTTGTTTTCAACCTTCTCATTACCTATTTTTTAATTTATTTTTTATTTATTTTCAGCATAACAGTATTCATTATTTTTGTACCACACCCAGTGCTCCATGCAATCCATGCCCTCTATAATACCCACCACCTGGCACCCCAACCTCCCACCCCCCCACCACTTCAAACCCCTCAGATTGTTTTTCAGAGTCCATAGTCTCTCATGGTTCACCTCCCCTTCCAATTTCCCCCAACTCCCTTCTCCTCTCTAACTCCCCATGTCCTCCATGCTATTTGTTATGCTCCACAAATAAGTGAAACCATATGATAATTGACTCTCTCTGCTTGACTTATTTCACTCAGCATAATCTCTTCCAGTCCCGTCCATGTTGCTATAAAAGTTGGGTATTCATCCTTTCTGATGGAGGCATAATACTCCATAGTGTATATGGACCACATCTTCCTTATCCATTCGTCCATTGAAGGGCATCTTGGTTCTTTCCACAGTTTGGGGACCGTGGCCATTGCTGCTATAAACATTGGGGTACAGATGGCCCTTCTTTTCACTACATTTGTATCTTTGGGGTAAATACCCAGTAGTGCAATTGCAGGGTCATAGGGAAGCTCTATTTTTAATTTCTTGAGGAATCTCTACACTGTTCTCCAAAGAGGCTGCACCAACTTGCATTCCCACCAACAGTGTAAGAGGGTTCCCTTTCTCCACATCCCCTCCAACACATGTTGTTTCCTGTCTTGCTAATTTTGGCCATTCTAACTGGTGTAAGGTGATATCTCAATGTGGTTTTAATTTGAATCTCCCTGAGGGCTAGTGATGATGAACATTTTTTCATGTGTCTGATAGCCATTTGTATGTCTTCATTGGAGAAGTGTCTGTTCATATCTTCTGCCCATCCGCCGTTCCCACTCTGCTTTACCTGCCCACTGGCGTCTTCTGCCTCTGTAGAGATCCAGACATGTATAATTCTGATCTCAGGCTGATTTCATGGGTGATTGGAGTTCTTTGGTAGGTAATCAGCTCACTTTAGGGTACAGGTTGAAAAGGCGTCTCCTCCTACTTCCCCGCCATCTTGTCCAATTCCTCTTCTCATTACCTACTAATGTTTTTCTTTTTATTTTCAATTTTGTAATTCCAACAAAAAAGTAGTAAGAGTATGTAGTTTACATTATATGTTCCTCATGTACACAATTTGCTAATTTTTTTAACATTTTTACTTTTATTCACAGTTGTTATCATTTGCTTGCTCTTTCCTTCTTTTTTTTTTTTCTCTCTCACATTATCTTCTTTCACACATACATGTATACATGTGCAGGCATGCACAAACACACAGAATACAGAGATACACTTTTCTTTTTCTTTTTTTGCCAAATACCAAATTTCAGGCATTAAGTTATTGGGATACCTCATCCTTGAACATATAAGGGTTCTTTTCCTCAGAAAAAGATTTTTCCTTCACATAACACAAAACCACAATGGCATCTTAAAGATCTAATATTGACACACAAATAGTGTGTAATATTTGCAATTCTTTTTCAAATTTACTCAAGTATCTCACTCACTTTTTGAAAATATTAAATTAGAATTATGGAAATGTGAAATTATTATTTCCATTAAGTGAACCATTCCAAATGTGAAAAGAAACAATAATTTATGAATGGTTATTTTTTTCTAAATTTGTTGTAATTCAATAAATTTCAAACTCTTTAATCTTAATTGCTCATTTACATTTAGTCTCAAGCTCATTAATGCCACATCTAAATAGGGAGAGATTATGTTATGAATGTTTCTTTTAATTACCTCTTATAATTGAAAGAAGACTGTGAGATTAAGTGAGAAAACATAATTATTAGTAGAATAAAATAGAACCATGGCAAGACTAAATTTCTCAAAAATATATTTTTGCTTTTCATAATATCACAATAACTTTAATTAGGAGGTATTTTATATTTCAAAACACTTTTATGAAAAAGTATTTCTAAAAACTTGCTGGTCTAAATATTCCATTCTTGCTTTATTTATATATTGATTATAATGGGACAAGTTTTCTTTGGACATTTTGGACTGCTGAATTTAAATGCCATCAAACTAAAATCATAGACAATATTTCTTGAATAGGTTACTCCTTTTACAAAGCATGAGTGATTCACCAGTAGTTCCAATTCATAGGTTCACACCTGTTCATATTTTATGGAGAGATGATCAAAGATTAATCAAATTTTAACAGCTGTCATGCTGTTGATGAATAGTATGGGGAAGTACAGCCATGCAAATGAAATACCAGAAAAAAAAATATATTTGTTTTACACATTACTGATAAATAGTTTAAAAAAACACACACACACAGAAAACTCTTTTACTTTGAAGGCATCATTTGACTTTTAATATGTAATAAAGCCATATTCATCTAAAATGATCCATTAGAAATCAACCTTCTCTAGGAAGTCATTATATTTGGCCTTGTGATTGTAAAATAATAATTAGCATCAACTATCTATGTGAATATGAATTTCCTTCATCTGCATCAACTAAAACAACATATAACAGATTGAATAAAGAATGAAATATGAGATTCCAGCTGTTATTCATAAGGTTAGGCATTAACCATACTTCCCAAAATACATAACAATTCAAGTCTTCTCAATAATTGTTTTTGTCTTGACATATGTCGTTATTTTTCCTAAAAGTATAGTATTCATATTAACTTGAAATAGATTTATTTTTTCACAAATTAAAGAAATATTTTAAGTTTTAATTTATGAAACAAATGTTATTATAACCCACATAAATGGAAGATTACAAGGATACTTAATAATCTGAGAGAGTATCAAATATTTTTGAGAACAAAATGAAACTGCCTTCTATTGATGAATTCTCTTGTTTAAAATTATTATTATACTTTTGTTTTTTTAAAGATTTCACTTATTTATTTGACAGACAGAGATCACAAGTAGGTAAAGAGATGGGGGGAAGCAGGCTTCCTACTGAGAAGAGAGCCCAATGCGGGGCTCAATCCCAGGACCATGAGACCATGACCTGAGCAGAAGGCAGAGGCTTAACCAACTGGGCTACCCAGGCACAAGTACTTTCATTTTTGTTAAGATATTTTTGTTGGATTTGGAATCCCAATGGGAAATTATTGCCCACAAAGATGATATTACTGTTTTTTCTAATTCATTTGTTTATACTGAAAAGTCAGGTTATCAGATTAACTTCTATTTGTTGATGGAAGTACATTTTTTTCTGAATAATATTAAACGTTTCTCTATTTTCTTTTCTTCTTTCTCAGAAGATATTCTAAATTTTGCCTAAGTATGAATTTATTTTAATTTATATTTCTTTGGGTTTAATAGTCTTGGAAATTTTTCATCTAGGGCACTTTCAAATGTATTCTGTATGTGTGTCTGCATGTAATATTTATATACAAATGTAACTGAATTTAATACATGGTGTAGTATGTGTATTTAGGTATATAGAGGTATTTTATCTGCCTTTTTATTTTGAAATTTTGAATTTTCTATATTCAATTTTTCTTTTCCTTCTTAATTTCTTATTTAAAAATCATTTCAGTTATTTCCTCTTTTTTTGGAAGTTATACATCTCAATATTCTCTTCAAATATTTAATATAAATATTATAATATATGTAGTGTATCATTAGTTTTACATTAAATCTCATGCACATCCCAGATAATTCTTTGAATTTAAAACTTCATTTGCTCCCTCCTTTAAAAAAAAAATTATTTGTTTGAGAATGAGAGAGAGAGAGAGAGAGAGAGAGCAGGCACACAAGTAGCAGTGGAGAGGTAGAAGGAGAGGAAGAGGGAGAAGACTCCACTGAGCAGGGAACCTAACATGGGGCTTCATGACCTGAGCCTAAGGCAGACACTTAACTGACTGAGCCCCCCCGGTGCCCTTCTCCCTCCTTTCATATGCTATCTTTCATGGCAAAAATCATTCCTGGATCTCAAACCTCTATATAGGAACACTTTCCTCCTTCCTAAAATGTAGTCCTTAAAATTACTTTTGTTGCGAATTTGTTGATATAAAGTCTATTGTGGTTTGTTTTAAAATGTTTTTATTACATTTTTATTTTAAAGAGTTTTTACTTATTTATTTGACAGAGACAGATTACAAGTAGACAGAGAGTCAGGCAGAGGCTCCCTGCTAAGCAGAGAACCCAATGCAGGGCTGGATTCCAGGACCCTGGGATAATGACCTGAGCCAAAGGCAGAGGCTTTAACCCACTGAGCCACCCAGGTACCCCTGCATTTTTATTTTAGAAAAACCTCTTATTTGGCTTGGAACTTTAGGTTGCCAGTTAATTTCTTTCAACATATCACTTACTTTATTGGTGCTCCTCTTATTCTTACTGCGTACCTGGCCTCATTGATTCATTGTGGCATTCAATCTATTTAAAACTTTTTGAAATAATTTGCCTTTTTTTCTCATGTTGTGCTTAAGATCTTTTCATTGATTTCTGCACTTATCCTTTGGTGTATCTTAACTACATACTATACTATGTCTTTTAGATATGAATGTATTTTTATTATTGTAGCATAGTTGGCATTCAATGTTATATTAGTTTCAGGTGTACAACATAGTGATTCTACAATTCTATAAATTACTTAATGCTCAGGGCACCTGCATGGCTCTGTTGAGTGTCCAACTCTTGATTTCAGCTCAGGTCATGATCTTGGCATCTTGGGTCTGAGCCCTGCACTGGGCTCCATACTGGGCATGGAGTCTGTTTGGGATTCTTTTTCTCCTCTCCCCCTGTCCCTCTCCCTAAGGCTCTCTCTCACTCTCTCTAAAAACAAAACAAAACAAAACAAAAACAAAAACCTTAATGGTCATCACCTTAATCCTCCCCATGGTAAATGTAGTTTGTCTGTCATCTGTCATGATACAACATTCTTACAATATTAATGACTATCTTCCTTATGGTTTACTTCCATCTTCATGGCTTATTTATTTTATAACTGGAAGTTTGTTCTTAATCTCCTTCACTTTTTTCACTTCCCCCCCCCCCTTTCTGGCAACCACTAGCTCTCTGTATTTGAGTCTAATTCTATTTCTGTTTCTAAGATCTACATATAAGTGAAAACATATGGTTTTTTCCTTGTCTGACTTATTTCTCTTAGCCATATCTTTTTATTTATCTCACTTGACATTCCTTGGGCATCTTCAATATGTGGACTGCTGATTATAAACAACTAGAAAATGTCATCAGCTATTATTTCTTAAAATGTATTATAGTTTTTACCCCATTTTATTTTTCCTTTCATTTTGAAATTCTGATTAGACACATATAATATTGGGACTGCTTATTTTCCATGTTCCAACCTTAATTTTGCCTCACTCTTCTCAGATATTTTACAAATTTCTTATTTTTACCAGTCCTCCAACTTATAATTGGTTTCTTCTGCCTTTTCTAACCCACCTTTGAATTCATGCTCTAAGTTTTATTATTTTATATTTTATTTTATTATTATTTTTATTATTTTATTATTATATTTTTCACTTAATAAGCTCTACTTGATTATTTGTTAAATACATTAGTTTCATACTGTTTTTTCCAGACATTTTCTAATTTATTCATTTTATAAACACAATAGAATAAGAACATATGTTTTATAGTCAGTGCGTGATATCTCTGATAATAAAGCCTTTGTTAGTCTGTTTCTGATAACCTTCTTATGTTACTTCTTGCACCTGATACATTCTTTCTGTCTGTATTTGATTATTTTGTTTCCTTTTTAAACTGAGTTGATCACTTTCATTCGAAAATTATTTGTGGAAATAATTTATGGTTCAAAATTAAGGTGCTTTCCTTCAGATTATTCTAGTATTATTCTGCTTGGCACTTTGGTATACTACCAATCTCAAACTTCTTTAAGCTATATTTGTAACCCATTATGCTAAAATTGCTTTAACAACAAAAGTAATGTAAGTTTTAGAGGCAAATCTGTTTAATAAGACATAGCTTTCTTTTCATTATTTACCTAATATTTGTTTTCATTATTTACTTAATATTTTTGGATGATTTGAGTGGAATGTTTTATCAGAATGTTATAGCTCACCATACTTATATAATTTTCTATACATCCTTTTCGATCCTAATAACTCTTCATGATGCATTGAAGATTTTAGCATCTGGAGGATAAGTCAGTACATTCACTCCAAGACCTGCCATCATCCTGAGAGATGGTAATTGTCATATAGTTGTCCTCTTAGGGCCATGACTTCTCCTATTTCCACCTTAATTCATCCATGACTACATCTTTGATCTTATTGTTATCTAGAATTTTTCTTTATTGCTGCATCTCCATTTATAAACACAAATATTGTTCATTTTATTTTATTTTTTAAGATTTATTTATTTATTTATTTGACAGAGAGAAATCACAAGTAGTCGGAGAGGCAGGCAGAGAGAGAGAGAGAGGGAAGCAGGCTCCCTGCTGAGCAGAGAGCCCGATGCGGGACTCGATCCCAGGACCCTGAGATCATGACCTGAGCCGAAGGCAGCGGCTTAACCCACTGAGCCACCCAGGCGCCCAATATTGTTCATTTTAATTAAATAATAAAGAGCTTGTTTTTGGCAATGTGTACTAATTTTGAAAGTTACATATTTTTATAGAATGAGCGCTCTCTATGGGTCTAGCCTTATAGGCAATAGAATTACATAATTTTTACTCAGTATATAGCAGGTAAAGAGAAGTAGGTAGATAAAAACATAAGCTTGAAATTTCTTATACTAGCATATATTTTGGAGAATAATGTTGTTCTCAGGAATGATATTTTGGTAAAATGATTTGTTTCTTAAAAGCATGAGACAATACTATAATTTGAGAATAACCACTGAATGTTATATAAAGTAAAAATACAAATATCTCAAGGTAATTGGATACTTTCAATTTTTGACAAAAGCAAAAATGATAAAAGAAAGTGAGAAAAATATTTGGATACCTTGAAATAATAATATTATGTTCCTCTTTTAAGTGATTAAAACATCTAAAATTAAAAGAAATTTTGAATTTGGGGAATGATTATTTTCATTTATTTATATATCGTTCCATAAATACATTATATATAAGTATGTAAACTTTTTTGAAAGACATAAAAATTTACTTTTTATATGCAGAAACATTAAATTTACCAAAACATTAGGACTAAGCTTTCTGCAACCAAGAAACTCTAATTATTTCCACCCAAATACACAATTCTCAAAATAATGATATAGTACATATATGGCTTTCAGCTGCTGCTTGCTTATATTCTCATTGAAAACATCACCTATTTTTGTGCTCTAGTTATAGTAACTTATAACACAACAAACCATTTCTAGTTTCATTGACTGCACTGTATACTCTTATAAAAAAATCTCTTCTGTACTCTTCTTAAGGATTGCTTTTTACATTTATAAAACTTAACTTCAAGAATGACTTCTTTTGACAGGGTTTCACTAACTACCTATCCTAAATTACTGGTTGCCCACCAAGTCATCATAGTATCTTAAAATGCAATCATAAAATATTCATGTGTTTGTACACACACAGTGCCCCCCCTTATATGTGGTTTCACTTGCTAGAATTCCAGTTACCCACAGTTAACCATGATGTGGGAGCAGATGATTTTCCTTCTAACATGTAGTCAGAAGATCAATGGTATCCTAGTGCTACATCAAAATGTCTGTGTCCTTCACTGCACTTCACCCCATCACATACGCATTTTTTTTTTAATTTTATTTATTTATTTGACAGAGAGAGAGATCAAGATCACAAGTAGGCAGAGAGGCAAGCGTGAGGGGGGGGGCAGGCTCCCTGCTGAGCAGGCAGCCCAAAGTGAGGCTCCATCCCAGGACTCTGAGATTATGACCTGAGCTGAAGGCAGAGGCTTAACCCACTGAGCCACCCAGGTGCCCTACATATGCATTTTTTCATCATTTCACATCATCACAAGGGTGTGTACCATACAAAAAGGTATTTGGAGAGACAGAGAGAGAGAGATCACGTTCATATAACTTTTATTACATAATATTATTATAATCGTTCTAATTTACCATTAGTTATTATTAATCTCCTACTGTGCCTAATTTATAAATTAAACTTTATCATAGGTATGTATATATAGAAAAAAATACTGTATAGAATTTAATACTATCCGTAGCTTCAGACATCCACTGAGAGTCTTGAAACATACCCCCCATAGATAAGAGGGCACTATTGTATATCTGTGTAAATATGATCAGTTCCCTTTGTGCAATGTATTTTTATAATATATAAAATGCTTTCATTCTTAGAAGAAAAATACATTGCTAGCTGCCTAAAAAGAATAAAAACTATTCTCCATTCACTATATGGAACATTCTCTAGGTTACACTATCTGATAGGTCACAAAACAAGTCTTAACAAATTCGAGAAGGTTGAAGTCATATCCAGTATCCTTTCTCACATAAGGAAATGAAACTAGACATGGGTAACAAGAAGAAAACTAGAAAATTCATGAACATGTGGAAACTATACAACACACTCCTGAACAACCAGTGGGTCAAAGGGGAAATTAAAAAATAAAATCTTGAAACAAAAGAAATGGAAACACATCATACTGAAACTTATTAGATGTTGAAAAAAGCAGTTCTCAGATAAGTTTATAGTGATAAATGCCTACAGTAACAGAAAAAAAAATCTCAAAAATAAACAACCTCACTTTACACCTCAAAAATTAGAAATAGAAGAAGAAACTAACCGCAAGGTTAGCAGAAGGAAATAACAAAGATCATAATAAAAATGGAGACTAAAAAGATGATAGAAAGTATCAATAAAAGTAAGAGCTCTCTTTTAACAAAATCGTCAAACCTTTAACAAGACTAAGAAAAACAGAAGATTCAAAAAAATGAAATCAGAAATGAAAGAGGAGATATTATAACTGATACTGCAGAAATATGAAGGATCATAAGGCTATTATAAACAATACTCTTTTCTAAGCCATAAATAGTATAGTAAGAAAGTAAGCGATAGCAGTATGTACTTGCATTCATTATTTTTTAATGGCTTATAAAGATTTTATTGCCCTACTCATTAAAGGTATAATATAATTCAGCAGTAAGGATCATAAATACTGCTACTTGGAATTATTTGTTGATTGTATTTTGTAAATTAGAATATTTGTAGTTTCAAGACGACTCTATTTCTAACAACTTGGGTGTATAAATACCTTTCTAAATGTCTAAGTAGTCAGATTAATGATGCACAGAGAGATACCAGCTACCAAGAAGTGGTAAAAAGTACATGACTAATTTTCTACTTCAAAGATGAAACTTGCAGCAGATTTTGTATTTCCCAAACAAGTAATCCCTTTCTTAGGTATTTAAGACTCACAGTTAATGTTTAATTAAATAAGCAAAGTTGTAATGTCCCCTCCTAGCCCCATGAAACCACTAAAATCCCTGGGTAAAGAGGAACTTTAAGGTAATATGCTCCCAGGCCTCCAGGTAAAGACTATTACAGTCTGATAGCATAGAAAGGGAATCATCAAAGCCCTAACAGTCAACTCTTATCAGATACAAATAGGGGCAGACCCCAGAAAAAAGCAGCATTAGTACAGAATGAGTACAGATCATAGTGCCTCAGACTTTGCCTGGGATGGCTATCACGGGTACTCTCTTGCAGTAGTTAACCCTTATTTCATGATTTCTGTGAGTGTTCAGGCACATGATGAGTAAGCAGAATTATTCTATAAAAATGCTTGGGTGTTGAAGGAATGAGTGACAAATCCCTGAAGTATAGCAGTGATGATCAAGTACCTATTTGAACTTAGCAAAGACATTAAAGAAACTATTTTAAATATGTTTAAAGCAGAAAATATGTTTATTTTGTTTAAAGCAGAAAATAATGAGTAAAGAGAAAGAGAAACCAGCAGAGAAGTAAAAACAATAAAATAGGCCAAAGTTGAACAGAAAAGCTCAATAATTTAAATGAAAAATTCCTGTATGAGCTTAGGAAATTGAAGATGATAGAAGAAATTCTTAATGAACGTGAAAACTGATAATAGAGATTATTCAAAATGAAGAACACTGGAAAAAACTGAAGAAAAATGAATGGAGCTGCAGTGACCTGCAGGACACTATCAAACCTTACAGCAACTGAACTCTTTGAAGGGAAGTAGAGGGAAACCGAGGCAGAAAAGGCAAACATATCATAAATTTGGGGGGAAAGAACATTAGCTTATAAATTCAAGAGGTCAGCAAACCCTAAGATAAAGACATACAAAAGGAACCGCGAATAGATGTTGAATTTTGTCAAGAGATTTTTTTTTTCTGTGAGTAATCTGTTTTTCACTGAAATGAAGAAAAATAGTATAATTCTAGTAGATGTAAAACAAATCACTGAACAGAATTGAATACTCATTTACGAATAAAAGAAACAAAACATTCTCTGAACTAAAATTAGATTTTCCTCAATATAAAATTGGCCTTTTACCAAATACATATGTGAGTATAAGTAAACCTATTATTATATATACCTCTAATTTCATATTTCAGAGTAAATTATTGATGCCTTTCCCCTAAGAATGGTTAGGTCTCAGGGAAACACCACATGCCATAACTCCCTGGGGATCAACATTCACATCTGCAATTTGGAGGCTATTGAAAACACCATGATTTACAACATATGTTTTATGAAGAAAGCCACATGTTTAGCCTTTGTTTCTCACATAAAATGTGAAGAATTTTTGACAAATACTCCCTTAATCTAAGTGGTTCAGATTTCTCACTGCTTATTTAGTATGGAAAAGTAGAGAACTATCTCTAAACCTAGTATATATTATTTTTGATCAAAATAAATAGGTACTTATAATTCTTAGCATAGTTTATACATCCATTTATTTTCTTATAATTCCTAACATAGTTTATACATCCATTTATTTTCAAAAAGGTTATCTTTTGTTATCTGTAATTTCTTGAGTCAAATTCTTCAGACAACTCCATTTACACATCTAGACCAAGCTAGGGATGGATGATTGTAGTGCTTATTAAAATCAGATATTTGATACACACAATAAGCAAAGAAAGGTGACCAGCAGCAGTCTTTAGAGAGCTCTTTTTTAACCAAGATAAATTGTGTTTGAATTTACATATTACAGTTTCCTATCTATTACAGATAGGATCGTTACAGCAACACCAAGTTAAAACATGGTTGTTACTATGATGAATATGGTAGGTATGACTCTCATTTACAAACCATAATCCAATACCAATCACAATACCGATTCTGCTAATGTCCTTCATATGGTTAAGTATAAACTCCCTACAATACTAAAGAGCAAAGTATTTGAGTGTATAGTGTAAAGATTAGAAGACAATTTGTACTAGTCCAGATCTATCTATAGCTACTGCTTTTCTCATGGTGCAATTTCTCATGAAAAGTTGATTGTTTTATTTTTGAAAGCACTGAAAGATAAGATCAAAGGGTATTCTCTGAAAAAATAATTAGCTAAGGGAGAATTCAAGCAGGATAAATATTAAAAAGTTACCAAAGTTAAGTATTTGGAAGAATGGTAGCGAGAGATTGGCCTACTTAGAATTTCCCGGTACAAGTGAATGTGGACTGTCTCCTGAGGAAATCTGAGTTCTGTAGAGAAGAGCAACAAATGTTTGTCAGTTTCTGGACTGTATTTCAACAAGAAAATTCAACAGTTTAAATGACCGAAGAGCAATTTGATTATATTAATATTAGACTATTTCATTACAAAGGAAAAAAAAATGTAGATCCATAAAATATCTAGGATTCTGAATAACTCTTTACAGTTTTTGTTGGTGCTGCTACAGTTTTGCTAGTGTACAGTTTTTATCTCAAAAATGTTAGGTAATTGCAAAAATAAAGAATTTCATTATTCTTTACTTTTATTTTTTAAGTATTTTATTTTTAAGGAATCTCAGTACCCAACATGTGGTTCAAACTTAAAACACCAAGATCGAATCCACACTCTACTGACTGAACAAGCCAGGCACTCCAAAAGGAAGATTTATAATCCAAAGATATTCCCTTCCGAATATTTTTCAGAATTCAATTAAGTTACTATCTGAATCTGCTGTTGCAACTCCTTTAATTTTATACACAGATATTTTTACATATAGCATGTATAAATTTAATTATATATTATATGTATATGCAGCTAGTTGAGTATGTCATAAGATCCCTGCATACAATGGGACTCTGATCATTTCATTGTTTCATTGATTTTGTCTCTACCAAACCCTAGAGGCATGTTCACATTTAATAGCTTGTTGTACTGCAGGATGACTGAATAGCAGCTTGCCCTTCTTGTATGAAACCTTAGAGGCATTTTAGCAGCTAAAAATCACTTAACAGCAACTTCTAAACTTTGATTTATTCACTGCCAAAATCATTCAGTCAAGACTTCATTCATCTTGTTTGGCTAGTCCAATTTCTTTGGATAAAAATGGAAGTAGTTCTCTGAAATTTCCTTTGAAAATTATAAATATGCAGCAAGGTCATTTCTCTTGGCAGGTTTTGTTGTGAATAAAAGCTTAGCTGCTGGCAGACTGTATTTCCAAGACACTTCAGTGACCAAAACCACTATCATAGTTGGCTACCACCTTACTACATTAGGGTATTCATTTAAAAGAGTAGATAAGCAATTCTAATGGCCTTTACTATATATCTCAAAAGCAGTAGGAAAGAAGAACTAATAAATTCATTATGGTTTAGGTGAAATTTTAACACACAAGTTAATTATTTGTTTTAAATTAATATTCAAACTCAAGATGTTCTCCAAGTGTTCTGCTAGGTGTTTTACACACTTGAATAAAATATTAGGTTCATAAATCTGTTTTCATTTATAGTTACTATTCTATACTTTCATTTACTTATAGTTACTATTCTATAGTTTCATAACACAAGCCAAATCATTTATCAATTTTTAAGTACTTTAGAATTCTCTTGATTAAGAATGATATATGGTGACAATATTTCTTAGACCATTGTTTTCTGATGGCTAGCATAGTGTCTGTCATATAGAATTACTGACTATATTGACTATATGCACTATTATTTGGCACACTGAATTAATGACTAAAGCATATACCCATATTTGGAAGCAAAGAAGAAGAAGAAGAACAAGAACAACAATGACAGAGAGGAGGAGGAGGGAGTACATGAGTAGGAGGGAAGAAGTAAGTAATGGGGCAAGAGGAAAAGGAGGAGTAATTTCATATCATAAGCAAATTTCCATATGCCTATATTCTGCTAGGAAAAAAAAAGCCTATCTTTTACCCTGTGTATTTAATAAAGTAAAGAATAAACTTATTTGTTCAATCAATAATTCCTCAAAAGAGTGCAGCAAAAAAAGTTTTCATTTTCTTCCCACTATTGCCTGTTCATTTTTATTTATCCCTAAATAAGCAATTTAAAATGATAGTGCTTTTTGTTCCTACCACTTACTTTGATATTACTGAAATATTCTGACATTGAAATAGTACTATCAGTAGAGAGTTAAAAATAAGAAGTCAGAGTGGCCTGGAGTAGCCTATGTCCTACTCTGTAAAAGAACTACTTTAGTGTCTTCAATGTTCTAAAAATACAAACTTTACAGTAGAGATAGTTTCATTTGTTTGTTTTCCAAGTGCGAGAAAATTTCAGTAAACATCATTTATGTGAAGTTACTCCCTAGGGATTATATTTTTCTAGCGGTATTATCTTTAATTTGCCATTAGGTCTACACAGTTTAAGCATATACTCTGATAAATTAAATATAAAATATAATGAATGTCAGAAAGCCAGAAATAAGATTATGTATTTTTAGTTTTCAATGACTAATTCTTCATAGTGTTAATACAGATGTAGAACATTAAAAGTTGCTGATATAAGTGCTTGATCAATATATATTTTTATGTGGAATGATGCATGCAACATTGAAAATCACTAATATAAGGCACACATATTTTTCCTGAATAGTGAGAAAAAAAAATGAATCATTACAGACAAAAATATTAACACAAAGATAACCAGATGACCCTATCACTACACTAATTTAATTCACAAATGAGTGTATGATGCAAATTATTTTATATATTTTATTCTCTTGGTTTCCAATCCTTTGAAGATAATAACCATAAAAAGAAACTTACTTAATGCTCTTTCCCAATTCCAATTCTACCTCTTTTCAACTACTGCCAAAATGTTTACAACCTTTTCTGTTTTATTGCTTTAGTTTTAGAAAACAACTAGAAATTCTGTATGGTAACATGTATCATTTCAAAGTATTTATGAGGGAAGGTCACGCTAGAAAGAGTAGAAATTAATAAAATACAGCCCTGATTTTGAAGAATGGAGGATAATCTTTAGAGAAATGATGGCCAAAAAAACAAAGAATGTAAACATGTTAATGATGATACACTACAAACTATATCCAGTAAACAGATACTTGCACTTTGAGAATGTGTCAGTTTTGATAAAAAGATTTTCTTCAAACTCAAAGATAAACTTCACTAAGCATGAAATTTTAAAAAGAATTTTAACTGTCTGATATGTTTTATTCCATTCTGCATTCTGAAAGAGTGATTGGAAAGTTTAAAAAACTATGACATTTTAGGGATGCCTGGATGTCTCAGTTGGTTGAGCATCTGACTCTTGATCTTGGTTCTCAGGTCTTGATCTTAGTGTTGTGGGTTCAGGCCCTACACTGGGATCCACGCTGGGCATAGGACCTACTTTAAAAAAATTATGACATTTTAATTTGTATACTAAGAACATCAACTCCTATGCATTAATTCAATGATGTTCTTTGAACTTCCTGAATATCCTATGACTATTTCTACAATACCAAGTGGCCACATTTTGATATGACTTGGAAATATTATATAACATGCCACTCTTTTATATCACTTTTTGTCAGCTAATTTTTCTTGCTGCTGTCAGTTTTCTCTTTGTACCAGCTTCCTCCTTCTTTTCCTTATTTTAATTTTCTGTGAAGTGAACAGCTAGATTTAGAAACCTTAGAAAATTCTTTCTGGGCTAAAAGTGTGGGCTGAATTGTTTTTCTATGTCTAAAACCCTATATTTTTGACTTATGTGAACAGATATCTAGTGATAGAAATTGCTGTGCAGAAACAACTGCAACCACAAGAGTGTTTTTAGTATTAACAAACAAGAAGTATCTGTACACAAAAGAGGCATTATGGGAAAAAACAAACACAAAATACAAAACACTCAAATTATAAGAGAGCTGAAGGGATATGAAAAGGGGAAAAACATCCCAGTGATAGAGGAAAGCGTACAACTAACGTGTTTACAGGTGATACTGGAGGAAGCAAATCTCAGTAGAAATCTATTGATGGTGACAACATGTAAAGTGAATTTTGAGCCAGATTACAGCCAGGGAATAAAGCTAGGTGTTCTAATTTAATGTAAATAATCCCAGCACAGATGGCAGGGTTGGAAAACACTACAGGGCAGGCAAAAGAAGTCAACTACATTTGGACAAACCAAATGTGGAATTTTATAGTGGAATGCTGACTAGAACAGTACAGAGTCTAGTCTCAAATTCTCAACAGCTATGAAGTACCATTTGTTTCTCAGCATGAGGAGAAACTGGAAATTTTTAACCCTCCTCTCTCTGAATCTATTTTGAACTGGTTTAGAAAAATATGCTTATATTAGTATTCATTTTAAATGAACAGATTTGTTCAATCTCAGCAAAAACAGTGTTTTCTTTTAATAAAAGCACTATTAAAAACGCCTATAGATTTTGTTATAGGAAGGCAACAGGGCAGGTTTTGAGAACTATGAAGTATTTAAGGTAAAAACTTGGGGACCTAATAAAAATGAAATCATAAATGCATTTTCTCTAAAAAATATCATTTTAATGAATGTCATTTCTTCCTAAATAGCTTACATATTGTTTTTCCTCATCTGAACAATAAAAATTATTAGGTGTTTAAATAACCAATTCATAAATATCCAATATTAATAATTAAATTAATATAACATTAAAGTAAATTAGCATGTCCCTTTATCAGTAATACCAAAACCCAAATGAAAGAAGTCACATAGACCCTGTGTATTTCCATAATATAAGATAAACAGAGTCTATAGATGTATGATTATGAATATATACTTATATATTTATATACAAGTATATATAATACAAAATCTCTAAATGTATTTATATTTACTTACTCACACACAAGTGTGTGTATGTACACATGTAAGTTTCCATATTTTTTCATCACTCTAAATTCACCTAAAAAGGTGAATGACAAAGTATGATAAAGTACTGCTGTTTTACTATTAAGCTGCTAGGCAAATCAGTCCATCAATAAGGATTTATTATGAGAATGCTCTTAGATTCTGGTCATGACTCAGACAGGGTCTAGAATGTGGGAGAAAGTTGGGCTGCTTGATCCAGTGTTATAAGGAAGGTGTTAGTCTTTGAGTCTTGGTCAAGAGGAATGTAAGTTTTGAAAAGCTAAATTTCAAATGTCTGCAATGTGAGGACAGAGTCAATAGAAAACATAATTTCAACAATGATGACTGTTAGGGAACTTAAGAGAGATATGTGGTGAAACAGCAGAGAATCTGATGGAACACACGTCTAGCTCTATTGCTTTTTCTTATGTAATGTAAATTCTTCCACTGACTATTAACATTGATATTAAAGTTTTTTTTTTTTTTTACATTTCCAGGATATTAAATGTAATATTCAAGTGCTTTAAACGTAACCACCTTTTTCTAGAAAAGGAGAATCCTTTTATATTATTTCTATCTCTGACAAAAATGAAGTTTGTTACCAGATGTATCCTCTGCATTTGTAGAGGTATTAGAAGAAATATATAAAATATCCTAAGGCATACTAAAGTAAGACACATAATGATTCCCTGACATGACGACAACAACAAAAGTACATCATTTTCATTACACTTTAGGTAGTATAGTTATACATAAAGCAAGATAAATTATGAAGAGATAAACTACAAGCTCATAAAAATCATAAGATAATCCAATGTTTTTTCTTACAGGCAAACAGCCTCAGTCATTTGTACAGTAAATATTTTTCACCAGTGATTTCAAACTGAAACAGTATCCAGTATCAGAATGTGGAATATAAGAATTTCTAAAAAAAAAAAAAAAAAAAAAAAAAATCCTAGACTATTCTAAGGGTAAGTTCGGTAACTAAATTTATTCATTAGAAAAACTGTTCAAAGTGTTAAGGTACTGTGAAAACATTTCTATACATTCATTTTTTCATTATCTGGATATTCTAATAACCAAAATAAATGTGGGAGTGTGGGACGGACATATTCATTACTCTGGCTCAAAAGCAGTAGTTCATCTCCTTAAGGCAACTATTATATAGTGAATAAATTCTTCCAAGTAGTTATCCTAAATAAAATATAATCAATTTCCATCATACACTTGTATGATTGAATACTGTTTCCAGTCTTAAATGCTGATCAAATTTTTACTAAATTTTCTTTAGGTTTAGAATCCTATTACTGCATATCAGCCAAAACTACAAGTAGAGTCTTAATGATTCTGAGTATTGTTGGAAATACTTTTTATTGTGAAGCAGTTAAGAAAGCAAATATTAATATATGTAACATCAAAATATTAACATATATAAAGAAAATTCTATGATGAAACAAATAATATTGAGGGTTCTTCCCCTCATTTTAACACGTAGCTATGGGATTCAAAAGTCATTCAGTCATTCTTATGTTCAATACAGTGAAGATTAACTAGTTCTTAAAAGATTTTGGACTATTTGATTGCAATAGTTAATTTATTCTTAAGTTATTTTAATACAACTATTCTAATTCTATATTATTTTCATAAAAACTTACTGAAGATTTAAATAGAAAGTGTTTAAATCAATTTTTGCAGCAATTATGCCTGGCTGTTAGGAACAGGCTGACAGATGTATTTGAAGAAAGAAAGAGACCAATATCCTGACTGTCTATTTATAATTACAATGGAATATGGCATATAACTCTTTATGTTAGGGAAGAGAGCTGCATGGAATAACTATCATTTTACTCTCTGTTGGGCACAAGTATAAATGTAAATAAAAGTTTTATTTTAAATAAATTTATTTACCTCCACAAAAATAACTTTGTGAGGGGTCTAGTATCAATAAAACTTTTCCTTTTGCAAATGTTGACCACTGAAACATAGAAATGGAAAATACTTTTAGAAACTTTTTAAGTAAAAGAAAGGCAAATTTGAGTGTTTTGAAGTGTTCTCTATAATGTATTTCTTAACTGCTGATGTATAAACTTTTTAAAAACAGAATTGGTTCTTTCGAAGAGTTTTAGGTTCACAGCAACATTGAGCATAAGGTACAGAGATTTCTTATATATACCTTGCCCCCACACATGCATTGCCTCCCCACAGAAATGGTACATTTTTTGACTGATGAACTTACACTAATGGATCTAGATGCTAATGAGCACCCAAATTTCATAGTTTACATTAGGGTTCACTCTTAGTTTTGTACATCCCATAGGCTTTGACAAATGTATAATGACATATATCTGCCATTATAGTATCAGAATAATCTCACTGCTCTAAAAATCCTTTGTGCTATATCCAATCATCCCTCCCCCAACCCACTGCCCTGTCAAACCCTGGCAACCACTGATAGTTTTACTGTTTTCATAGTTTTGCCTTTTCTAGAGTGTAATAGAGTTGGAATCATATAGCATATAGCCTGTCTGATTGTCTTCTTTCACTTAAGAATATGCATTTAAGTTTTCCCCATGCTTTTCCATGGCTTTATAGCTCATTTCTTTTTAGCATTTCATTGTCTAGATGTACTAGTTTGTCTATGCATTTCTGAAGGCCATCTTGGTTGCTTCTAAGTTTTGGTAATGATGAATAAAGTTGCTATAAATATCTGTGTGCAGTTTTTTGGTTAGACATGTTTTCAGCTCCTTTGGGTAAATACCATGAAGTACAGTTGCTGGATCATTTGGTAAAAATATATTTAGTTTGATAAGAAACTGCCAAACAGTTTCAGACAACCAGCAATGAATGAGGGTTCCTGTTACTCCATATCCTTAGCAGTTTTGGTATTAATATTCTAAATTCTGGCCATTCTAATAAGTGTGTCTCAGCCAGCTCGACAAATCGACCGGGAACATGAGGGTAAGAGGATGGTGAAAAGAAATTAAGAGACAAAGAGATGGGGGCAGGAGGAGCACTGAGGAGGATGTCCAACAGTGCCGATTCTATTCCACATCTTATAATCATTTATAAGGCAGACCACAATAGGAGGAGTAATATATCAGTATCTAGTCAGATAACCACAAGTTCCTATAACAAGTTTACATTAACTACAAACAAATCTCATGATGCCAGGTAGTCATGGCTAATGCCATTAGCTACTATTGATGCAAGACAATCAATCAGGGAGTGGGTTATGGGAAGTACAGGAACAACAAGGACCAACTAAGAATTCATGATCCTGACCACATTGTTCCCTTCTGTAGGGAAAGCATGTGGGAAGTCACGTAGGCAAGTGCACAACACGCAGCACAGACCCTTTCTCAGTGTTACTTAACTTTCCTGTCCTTAACCCCTTATCAAGGCATCCAGACTTTAAAGGACATACAAGTCAGGACCTAGTTTGATCCACGACTCCAACCGTGCCATGGCCTCCAACGTAAGTGTGTAGTGGTATGTCATTGTTTTTAATTTAGATTTCTTTGATGTAAGGTATTTGGTCTCTCTCTCTCTCTCTCTTTTTTTTAAGATTTTATTTCTTTACTTTAGAGAGAGAGAGAGGATGAGAGGGGAGAAGGTCAGAGGGAGAAAAAGACTCCCTATGGAGCTGGGAGCCTGATGTGGGACTCGATCCTGGGACTCCAAGATCATGACCTGAGCTGAAGGCAGTTGCTTCACCAACTGAGCCACCCAGGAGCCCCATTTGGTCTCTCTTTTAGTGAGGTTGTTGGTTTTCTTAATATTTTATCAAATTAATTTTTTTGAATGAGGATGTGTTTTATTACTGTTTTCTGTGTGTTTTACTATTTTTGTGTATTTTTAAATGTTACATGTTTTTATTTAAATTCTAGTTAGTTTGAATAAAATTTGTATGCAGAATAAATGGAGCTGATCTGGGTGTGGAAGAAAAGAAAGAAAGAAAGAAAGAAAGAAGAGGAAGGAAGGAAGAAAAAGAAAGAGGAAGGAAGGAAGGAAGGAAGAAAGGAAGAAAGAAAGAAAGACTCTAGTTAGTTAACATATAACATAGTATTAGTTTGAGTGGTAGAATTTAGTGATTCATTACTTACATATAACACTCAGTGCTCATCATAACAAGCGCCCTTCTTAATACCCATCCCCCATTTATACCATTGTGTAGTCCATCTCCCCTCCAGAAACCCTCAATCTGTTCTCTATAGTTAAAAAGAGTCTCTTTTATGGTTTGCTTCTCTTTCCTTTTTTTCCCTTTTCCCTATGTTCGCCTGTTTTGTTTCTTAAATTTCACATACATATGAAATCATGGTATTTGTCTTTCTCTGATTAACTTAGTTTGCTTAGCTTAATACTCTGTATCTCCATCTACATTGTTACAAATGGCACGATTTCATTCTTTTTGATGGCTGAGTAATATTCCATTGTGTGTATCTATACCACCTCTTCTTTATCCATTCATATCCTTTGGGTAAATAGCTAGTAGTGCAATTGGTGGGTCATAGAGTGTTCTATTTTTAACTTTTAAGGGAACTCCATTCTGTTTTTCATAGTGGCTGCATTGGTTTGCATTCCCACCAGCAGTGTCAGAGGGTACCCCTTTCTCCACATCTTCGCCAAGACCTGTTGTTTCTTGGGTAATTAATTTTAACCATTCTGATAGGTTTGAGGTGGCATCTCACTGTAGTATTGATTTGTATCTCACTGATGATGAATGATGCTGAGCATCTTTTCCTATGTTTATTAGTCATCTGGATGTCTTCTGTCCATTTCTTAGCTGGATTGTTTGTTTTTTGGGTATTGAGTTTGATAAGATCTTTATAGATTTTGGATACTAACCCTTCATGAGATACATCACCTGCAAATATCTTCTCCCATTACAGAGGTTGCCTTTGAGTTTTGTTGATTATGTTCTTCACTGTTAAGAAGCTTGTTATCTTGAAGAAATCTCAAGAGTTCATTTTTGCTTTTGTTTCTCCTGCCTCTGGACATGTATCCAGTATGAAGTTGCTGTGGCCAAAATCAAAGAAGTTGCTCCCTGTGTTCTCCTCTAGGATTCTGATGGTAGCCTGACTCACATTTAGGTCTTTCATCTACTTTGAATTTATTTTTATGTATTGTGTAAGAAGGTGGTCCAGTTTCATTCTTCTGCATGTTGCTGTCAAGTTTTCCCAACTCCATTTGTTGAAGAGACCGTCTTTTTTCCATTGGAAATTCTTTCTTGCTTTGTTGAAGATGAATTCACCACACAGTTGTGGGTCCATTTCTGGGTTTTCTATTCTGTTCCTCTAGAAGGAAATTTGAACTTCAAAAGGGGTAGATAGGTAATTTGCTCAAAGTCATATCACTGATAGAATTCATACCAGGTTTTGTCTTAAACACACACACACACACACACACACACACACACACACACACACACACTGATTTTCTATTATTATTCTTATATGCCTGTGTTTTCTGCTTCCATATTGTTGACCTTGAAGGACATTCATTCTCTCTCTGCACTACTATTGATCCCTCCCTCCCTCCCTCTCTCCCATTTCTTCTGCCTTTCAACATCTTACATATCTTTAATAACATAATTTATTTCCATAAAGTCTCTTTTAATTCAAATTAGGAACAAACTTCCAGGAGATCCTGGGTGGCTCAGTCAGTGAAGCAGATTCTTCTGGCTCAGGTTATGATCATAATAAATAAATAAATAAATACATAAATTAATAAATAAAAGGGGGGGATAAACTTCCAATTCCTACACTGGTACAAACCTCCTCTTATTTATTGTTATTAGTCCCAATTTGGCACAGTATGTATTTGTATTTATGCTCATTACTTGGTTAATGTTTCTTGAGGCCACAACTGTGTTACCATTTTAAGAGTATTAAAAACTGGGAATCCTGGGTGGCTCAGTCCCTCTATGGTTTCTTTGCTCAACAGGGAGCCCTCTTCTTCCTTTGCCTGCTGCTCACCCTGCCTGTGCTTGTGCGCTTGCTCTCTGACAGATAAATAAATAAAATCTTTAAAAACAAGGAATGTTCAAAATTACTGAAATTTATTAAATTATGCATTCTCTGATTAATAAACTACATGAAAAGTTTATGGTGTTAAATCATTACCTTCAGTGAACACAAAAGAAATAAATTTTCCCTTATCTTTGAGCTTTTCAGTGAAGAAATTATTGATGTACTGGATATTTACCCCAAACTTCAACAGATGAATGGATAAAGATGTGGTCCATATATACAATGGAATATTACTCAGCCATTAGGAAGGATGAATAACCGTCATCTGCATTGACATGGATGGAACTGGAGAGGATTATGCTAAGTGAAATAAGTCAAGCAGAGAAAGACAATTACCATATGATTTCACTTATATTTGGAACATAAAGAAAAGCATGGAGGACATTAGAAGAAGGAAGGGAAAAATGAAGGGGGAGAAATTGGAGTAGAGGATGAACCATGAGAGACTATGGACTCTGGGAAACAAACTTACAGTTTCAGAGGGGTGGGGGTTGGGGGGACAGGTGAGCCTGATGTTGGTTATTAAGGAGGGCATGTATTGCATGTAGCACTGGATGTTAAAAGCAAACAGAGAATTATGGAACACTACATCAACAGCTAATGGTGTTCTGTATGGTGACTAACATCATGAAAAAAATGAAAATTATTGAAATAAAAATAAATTTATAGGCACAGATAAAAAATTTGTCCATCTGTATCTTACATACATAAAGATACATGAAAAGATTTTGGCTTCACAATTTTGTTTATTCCTTTTTATCACATCAAATAAATTGTCACTCCTATGATTCAGTATTAACTCTTCCTACTTAGATCTAGACACATTAGATCAAGTGCTCAGACATTCATGCCTTTCTCTGTACCTTAGCCTCATATATTTTATTGAGTCCTTCCACTGAGATATAAATATACTCGATTGTCTACAACTCTCTAGTTGCACAACAAGCTCTCTAGTTACAGAACTATTTTTTGTTCTTCAAAAGAAGTCTTCACTATCTTCTTGTTCAAGCCTTTCATTCATACATCAAGCCAAAACAATATGAATTCTTGGCCCATCATTACATTAACTTCTCCACAGCAATCAATGATTTAGGTGCTCAATACTATAAATGCAGACATCTCTGCAATACGTAAAAAATGAAACACCATCTTTTCATAAAATTTTATCTTCTTTTTCATTTTGACACCAATTTTCTTGGTTTTTCCATAATATCTATTGCTTCTATTGAATCTTGTTCAAAGACTGCTCTTTATTTATTTATTTTTAAATTTTTTATTTCTTTTTAGCATATCAGTATTCATTTTTTTTTGCACCACACCCAGAGCTCCATGCAATCCGTGCCCTCTCTAATATCCACCACCTGGTTCCCCCAACCTCCCACCCCCCACCTCTTCAAAACCCTCTGATTGTTTTTCAGAGTCCATAGTCTCTCATGGTTCACTTCCCCTTCCAATTTCCCTCAACTCCCTTCTCCTCTCCATCTCCCCTTGTCCTCCATGTTATTTATTAAGCTCCACAAATAAGTGAAACCATATGATAATTGACTCTCTCTGCTTGACTTATTTCACTCAGCATAATCTCTTCCAGTCCTGTCCATGTTGCTACAAAAGTTGGGTATTCATCCTTTCTGATGGAGGGGTAATACTTCATAGTGTATATGGACCACATCTTCCTTATCCATTGGTCCATTGAAGGGCATCTTGGTTCTTTCCAGTTTGGCGACCATGGCAATTGCTGCTATAAATATTGGGGTACAGATGGCCCTTCTTTTCACTGCATCTGTATCTTTGGGGTAAATACCCAGTAGTACAATTGCAGGGTCATAGGGAAGCTCTATTTTTAATTTCTTGAGGTATCTCCACACAGTTCTCCAAAGTGGCTGCAACAATTTGCATTCCCACCAACAGTGTAAGAGGGTTCCCCTTTCTCCACATCCTCTCCAACACATGTTGTTTCCTGTCTTGCTAATTTTGGCCATTCTAACTGGTGTAAGGTGGTATCTCAATGTAGTTTTAATTTGAATCTCCCTGATGGCTAGTGATGATGAACATTTTTTCATGTGTCTGATAGCCATTTGTATGTCTTCATTGGAGAAGTTCAAAGACTGCTCTTTAATGTTATACCTTCATTGTCTCACAGGGGCCAAAATCAATGCAGTTATTGTCTATTCATTAGACAGTAAAACATAGGCCACGTCATCCATGATCCTGACTTTTTCATCTCTTATATACACTAGTGAAACAGTAATCTAATTTTTATAAGCTCTGTCTTCCAATGTGTATGTCTGATTTAATGAATTCTATTGAATTATATGTTACATAAAAGGAAATGAACATATTACATGTTTAGCTCAGTGAGTTTTAACAAATTTATGTACCTATATAACCAATACATGAAAAAAAAATATAAAATGCAGCCACCAAAGAAAAATATTTCCTCATATAAGTGAAATAATACAATTTTTATATTTTGTTTCTGGTTTTATTCATCCAGCATAAGATTTTTGAGATTAATTATTTTGTTATGACAGTATCATTAATTTGTTCCTGTTTTATTGCTGGCTAGTAATGGATTATATACATATGCCAAGATTTGTTTATACAAAAATCTGTTGATGGACATTTGGCTTACTTCCAATGTTTTTGTGGACATATGTTTTCATTTCTCTTGGGTGAATACCTATGAGTGTAATTTTGTTGGATCAAATGACTTCTGTTGAATTAATTGAGTATTTTTACCTCTATTAGCTTAGGCTATACCACATTCTTTATGTTTGTTTTCTAATAGTTGTTCTAGGATTTACAACATGCTTATGGAGAAAGTCTTTGTATTTTTTTTCTTTTCATATTATAGCCCACATATTTAATGCAGTGCTAGAGCTTTATTTTTTTCTTTTTACCAATTTCAATAATTATAAAAGGAGAAGAGACAATAAAAATAGCACAAATATAACAGTATATATAAGTAAGTGCTTTTCACATATTAAAATATTTAACCCTAGCAATATAAGATAGATTCTACTACTATAAGTTGCCATTTATAGATAATTTGAGAGATTTGCTCAAGGTCTTAAAGCTAGTTAGAAGTGGAAATAGGATTTGAATGGAGGCAATCACTCTAAAGCTCTATTCTTTACCACTGTGCATATGGCCTCCCTTACATTCAACTATAATATGTATCAATGTTTATTGAAAAATAAATTGTATGAAAAGAAAGAAGGTTTTTGTAAGAGAATGAACAAGGAATTATTTATTTTTTGTCAGTATTTAAGTTCAAGGCAAACTTTTTTCCCCAGGCATTTTAAAATACAATAAAATATGTTAATTTTCTCAAATATGTTCTTAAAATCAATATAAGTTAGATAAAATTTTCATTAAAAATACACATATTTTGGGCGCCTGGGTGGCTCAGTGGGTTAAGCCGCTGCCTTCGGCTCAGGTCATGATCTCAGGGTCCTGGGATCGAGGCCCGCATCGGGCTCTCTGCTCAGCAGGGAGCCTGCTTCCCTCTCTCTCTCTCTGCCTGCCTCTCCATCTACTTGTGATTTCTCTCTGTCAAATAAATAAATAAAATCTTAAAAAAAAAAAATACACATATTTTGTCTATAGTTCAACAGCATATATAGAGAGAGTAATATATATTCAATTAAATATTTACATATTAAATATTCTCTCTATATATACATAGACACACACATACATACAGTAACCTAGTAAATTTCATCACCCCAGAAAATTCCCTTGTAGACTTTTGCATTTAATCTTTTCAGCAACCACACATCTGTTATCATTATTTATCACTATTTATTAGATATGTTTGTTCTAGAGATTCATATGAATTCATATAAATGAATCATACAATATACACTATTTTTTTTTCTATTTCCATTCTCCCTGTTAAATGTTTGGGTGTTAATCCATCTTGTTACAAATTGATTCCGAGGTCCCCTTTATTCTCTTACATGAATATACCACAATTTGTAAATTGTTTCACATGTTGATGGATATTAAAAACAAAGCAATTACAAGTATTTGTACACAAGTATTTTTGTAGACAAGTATTTTAACTACTTCTGTTAATATCTGGGAACGTAACTGTGGGGTCATAATCACTGCCTGAGCTCTATGGTCCTAGAAAACAGTGATAGGTTAAGAAGTCACCCAAAACTTTTGTTTTCTAAACTCTCTCCCACCATCCTTTCATGTTTCAGAGAAACAGCCATCCACAAAGAATCATTTTATCCTTGCATATTCCAAGATAAATATTCTCTTCATTTTTCCTCATGACTCCCATAAAATTCTCAGATGATTTTGTTGTTTACTTGCCTCTACAAATCCCAGGCCACCTTCCTTTTCTTTGGGACATTCCTCATTAACAAATCCTGTCCTTATTGCAACAGCTTGAATAAAACCATCACCCTAATTGTCTGGTGCATTTTTTCTTTGAGAATTTGGCACCATGACTTAGATAGATGGGATCTCACTTTTAGACTTCTACTTATTGCATTGAGTCAACAAGTCTTCTGGGTCTTGTACTCCACTCCTGACTCCAAGAGACACAATGGTGAGCTCCTGATCAGGAGCTGACTTGATACTTTTGAGCACTCCAAGAAACAAAAAGGACATGGCAAGAATTTGTTTTTGTATCTGGTGCCAGTTTATTTTGTTTCATAGTGTGATGATTTGGTGATCTCTTTAAATAGATAGTTTATAAAGATCTTATCTCTGTCAGGTGAAAGGCAACAGAGAATCTGGTTTTTGTTTCTATTTGCCAATTTTGAGCTGAAATTAATTAAGAATTTGAACTTAATGGGAAAAGAACAGTTCTTTGATATAAACATTGAGTTTTGTATTTCTGTGAGTATACTTGGTCTTCAGTGGAAAATTTAGAACTGAAGTTGTGACCTCTTTATATGAATCTATGTATTTAAGTTTCTGAAAGTGTGCAATATTCTCCTATCTCCAGACAGGCTGCTACCAAATTAGACTACAAATCTCCATTAAAACCTCTCTACAGGGCTGCCTAGATGGTTGGTGGAGCATGCAACTCTTGATCTCAGGGTTGTGAGTTCAAGCCCCATGCTGGATATGGAACCTACTTTAAATAAATAAATAAATAAATAAATAAATTTCCAAAAAACCCCTTAGAATCCAATATTATGTTGATGCAAAACCAGAATCTTATTTTCTCTGTTAAAAATAATGTTTCTTGGGCGCCTGGGTGGCTCATGGGTTAAGCCGCTGCCTTCGGCTCAGGTCATGATCTCAGGGTCCTGGGATCGAGTCCCGCATCGGGCTCTCTGCTCAGCAGGGAGCCTGCTTCCCTTCCTCTCTCTCTGCCTGCCTCTCTGCCTACTTGTGATCTCTCTCTGTCAAATAAATAAATAAAATCTTTAAAAAAAAAATAATGTTTCTTATATTATTACTATTAAAGTTTTAAAAGATTACTCTTTACTTTCTGTCTAATCTGACTAGAAAACAAGTATTGTCCCTTACTAGAATAAACTTCCAATGTTTACATTGTTGGTTTTATTGTGTCCTTGTTTACAATAAGAAAACAAGTTTCTCACTTAGGGAACAATGAAGGTTCTATTAATCATGTTCTTCTATTTACTTTTAAAACCTTTTATTGTTACTTTGGACAAACAGGCTGTAAATTATTGTTTTTTAGTGACTTGTGATTCCATATTAATCAAGTGTTCAAATCTCTTGATGACTTTTTATATTTTATCTTCTGAAAATTTAATCCTAATTTTGGTATTTTAAACCTAAAATTGTCTTTGATATTTCCCAGGGAGACTTGGAAAATTACAAACAGCTTGTTCCTTTAACTTGTTAAAAGACAGGTACTAGAAATACTTAGGTTTATTTGATATAGTGTTATTAATGTGTCACATGAAGAGAGTTCTCAAAAAGAGAAACTCACCATTTTCTAAGTTAAATTTGCATGAGAAACATTATTAGTGTAAATAATTAAGAAAATGTATGATGTTTGGGAAATTCCTAGAAAGTCAGCAATGCCATCATAGTTTATGGTATATCTCTATATATGAGGGTTTATGATATATTTCTATATATGAGGGTTTAGATCCACTTTGACTGAAATCATACAACAATATACTGCTATCAGTCACAATTTCATTTACCTTTTTTAAATGTTAAATGGTTCCAACTTCTTTATTTTTAATTTACACCTTCTCACCTTTGGTGAGCCTGGCAGTGGGTATTAAGGAGGGAACTTAATGCAGAGAGCACTGGATGTGGTACATAAACAATGAATCTTGGAACGCGGAAAAAATAAAATAAAACA
Organism: Mustela erminea; assembly: GCF_009829155.1. NCBI lineage: Eukaryota > Metazoa > Chordata > Mammalia > Carnivora > Mustelidae > Mustela > Mustela erminea. The sequence continues at coordinate 37,422,153 of NC_045628.1, read as the reverse complement.
AAACAAAACAAAAAATTACACCTCCTCAGTAAGTGGTTTTCATTTGGGTATTCACATCATTTACTTATAGATTTTATTAATATACAGATGTTCACTAACCATATTTAACTGATATTCCTAATACATTTTAATACATTCCTCCTAATACATTTCTAAACATATGCTTGGTATATTCATAGTCAATTGGATCTCAGGATTATTATATATATATTGTCTGAAGACTTCTGTGTGTGAGATAAAGAATAATCTTTCCTTGAGATTATCTTTAATCAGTTGGGAGGGTCAGGGAATGACTGTAGAGAGAAACTTTAATTTATCAATGAAAAGCAATAATACCCGGCTGGATCCTGCTTGTTCATTGTCTTTCAACTATTTTGCAGGTCTTCATAAAGTGCAGGTAACTTAGGAATGCACAAATTCTGGCTTGTCTAATAGAGATTTAATTGACTTCCTCCCCCATTGTGTGGAAAGAAATGAACTAACCAAAAACGTAGCGTTTATATCTACCCATAAGTTGAGTTAGATCTTGTCATCTTGCCTAAGTTTTCCATCCTTACCAAATTTTTAATTTATCCAGTTTTCGTCAATATCCATCTACAGTGGTCCAAATTTTCTCCAAAAAGAGAAAAATGTGTCTAATTTTTTCTCATTTTCATCTGATTCATCCTTACAGAGAGCTAAATCCTGACTGCCCAGATCTCCATCAGTATTCTAGATTGCTTTCCCCTCACCACTCCTTCCAAGTTCTGAGGAAGCCCTGCAATCTAAAGCCTGGTAACTTGATGTAAACCTCGAAAGACTCATCACCACAATGGACTATGCATGGACTGGATTTCTCCCTACACAAACTACTGTCTCATCTCTGGTAAAATGTTCAAAATATGTATTCCTTTATACCAAAAATGTATCATCCCCCAGAGCATTAATATCCTAGCTTCAATAAATTCAATGAGTACTGAGTAACTTAATAATTTTGATAATGAGTAACTTAATAATTTTCCTCTGCTGACCTCTTGAAATCCAATGGAATGGCTGTCTCAGGGCACTTCTGGCTCTTTACTTTTATATGCTTTTTTATATTTATATTTCTCTTTTTCATTTTATCATGTGGTAGTATGAACACTGAATTTTACCTGAGACTTGTGCTCCTGGAAAGCAACAATGGTTAAGAATTCCCACCTACCTTTTATATCCTGGGGAATGACTAAGTTTAAAGATCACCTACCTTGCACTCATGTATCCTGAGATGAAAACTATTTCCTTTCCTCTCTGATAACTCTCATAAGACTCAAGGATGACTCCCTTGTTTATTTGCCTCTCTAAAACCTCAGGCTCCCTTCTTTTCCTTGAGACATTGTTCATTAATGAACATTATCCCTATTGCAATAACCTGAGTAAAAGCATACCCTTAATTGTCCAATGCATTTGTCTTTGACATTGATTATACCATTTTGCATTACCACCAGCAATGAATAAATTGTTAGTGACAGCTTTGGAGAAGCTGAGCAGTACCTCTAGATGCCTTGTCTTTCCATCCTCCCACATGAAAAATATAACCTCTCATATGAGTAAATGTTGAATCAATAACTAAACAGTATATCTTAAATGATATAAAAGTCATTTTATACCAGCCAAATTATTCTTTCTATTCACATGTCTTGATGGTCTGAGATTGCCAAGATAATAACAAGAGCAATATTTTGCCTTCTTTATTATAATCAAACATTTCCTTTATTGTATTAAAGCAGAGGATACTCACTGCTTATAACTTGGCATTGTTTTCAGTCATAAATACCATCTCTTAAAAGATACAAAAGCAAAATAAATCCTATTCAGGGAGGAACAATAGGTATATTGAGACTTTTGAAGTGTTGTGCAAGGAATTCTTAAAGATACGAGGAACATTTAAACCTTACAACAGGAAAATTTATATCAGTTTTATAACGTTTCAAGATCTATTGTGGTACAGATTAATTAGCTTTATAAATATTATCTGTTATGAATGGGTCATACCAAAAAACGATTTTGAGCTTTATGTGAAGTACAGATTTCTAATAGTCTGCATTCCTCCTTTCAGGCCAATGAGTCACTTTCCTCTTCCAGATAATGATTTGCTTTCCAGTGGAGATACTCAAGCAGAGTCTGAGTAATTAACAGTCAGGTTTTATTACTTATTGCTATTATTATTAAAATATAGTGGTTGGACAAATAGTCCTTCAATATTCCTTAAAAGCATAAGATTATAATTATTTTCACAGAAGGATAAATATTATAAAGAATATGTTTGTAATCAAGGAGTAAACCATACTTTGTCATTGAAAAAAATAAGATAATATCAGATATAATTAGGAGTTATTTATAAAGTCTTTGAAATGTAACCCCAGGCAGTACACTTTATCTGAACTGTTAAACTGAAAGTGATACATGCTTATAAGTAAAACAGTCACTTTTTCTAAATATTCTTTTTTAAAGTAGTTTACTTTTGTTACTTTCATTTTTTTAAGATTTTATTTATTTGTTTGAGAGAGTGAGAGCAAGAGAGAGCACAAGAGCATAGAGGGACAGGGAGAAGGAGACTCCCTGCTAAGCAGACAGCCAGAGAGATGTGGGCTGGACCCCAGCACCCTGATATCATGACCTGAGCAGAAGGCAGACACTTAACTGACTAAGCCACTCAGGTGCCCCTCTTCTTTACTTTTAAAATCATTTGATTTAATAATAACATGACTCAATTTATCTTGTAGCATTTATATTCCATGTGATTTCTCAGTAACTTAAATACTTAGTTAATCACATAGGGGAAAAAAATCACAATTTCACTTACTGATAAAGAATGAGGTTTTAGGGGCGCCTGGGTGGCTCAGTGGGTTAAAGCTTCTGCCTTCGGCTCAGGTCGTGATCCCAGGGTCCTGGGATCGAGCCCTGTACAGGGCTCTCTGCTTAGCTGGAAGCCTGCTTCCTCCTCTCTCTCTCTCTCTGCCTACCTCTGCCTACTTGTGATCTCTGTCAAAAAAAAATAAATAAAATCTTAAAAAAAAATAAGGTTTTAGTTTTTCTCTTTAAAAAAACTTAAAGTTCTTATTTAAGTAATCTTTATACTCACTCTATCTGGGGCTCAAACTCAGGACCCTAAGACCAAGTGTTGCATGCTTTTCTGAGTGAGTCAGCCAGGCACCCCTTAATAATTTTTTTTAGCATTATGATGTTTGAAAATAGAAATGTAAGTTCTATGTACTATGTACCCATTTTTTACTTTTAAAATAAAAAAAAAATCCTTTAGTTTGCTTTAATAATTACTTTAAAAAATTCTAAACTTTTTTTTTTTTCAGACCTGGAGAACTGATATTTATATTCTTCCTGGTCTTTAATGCAGGGAGGGATGAGGGTGCTATTTATGAAGAAAGTGACTATATATATACTGAGGCACATGCTGGCTCTATCTGTGGCCCACTATAGTTGTGGGTAATTCACTACATTTGTGATTAAGCTTTCAGGAGTACAATGCCTGAGAAAAAGCAGCTATGATCATTTTTATGGAAGAGTTTTTCAAGGTAACTCTTTTCATTTTGGAGGCTGATTTGGAGGTGAATGAAGGACATTTGTGTATTGAAGAGATTAACATGAATCTTGAGAGGAATTAAAGCAGACCCCTCAAATGAAGATTAGCCACAGTGTTTTTAAAATTGGATAAACTGCAAAGGAGGAGGCTTATGTCAGTATCTTAAGTTAAAATAACAAAAGAAGACTTGTTGTGCCTTAAATGTTCATTTAAATGTATTGTGTATTCTTAAGAAAGAGGACTCTAAGCTTCAGACCATATTAAAGCCAGATTTACCAGGAAATAAATCTGGTGACATCTTTTGTTTCTCTTATCTTTGTGGACAACATTGCATTGTTCCAAATTTGGTATATATGCTGTTGAAGCAAGTATAACACTGTATTAGAACTAAAGCAAATTCACAGAATTGGGGACAAATGTTCAGAGCAGGAAATGGGCAGAGATAAGAGTTTAGGAATAGGCCAAAGCAGCTCTGATAGTCAAAATCATAGTATTTTTCTGAGAACTGCTATCAGTGGTAATAAAAAGAAATGATACAAATTGTGCCTCTGCCAGCCTCCATCTCCCACATGAATGTTACTACCATAGCTATTAGGGTTTACCACAAGAATGGGTTTTCCATAGACCTTCTCCTGGTTCCTGAGTCAAAATTGGGGAGGGAGAGAAGGGAGGACTAACTGAATTTTCAGAGACCAGTGAAGGAATGAAAACCAGTCAGAAATAAATGAAAATCTAGTTAGATTAAAAAAAATGCAGCCTTGCCATTGATCAGCATAGGAGTACACATAGACATAGGTCAAAACAGCTGCAAAATAAACAGAAAACATTTTTCCTAAAGTCACACAGCAGCTATAAAATGTCATAATAATCTCTGATTGATTGTTGCTCTCTTCCTTATAATGTTCTACATCTATTTTGTTATTCCTATCCATTCCTGGGGACCTCAACTTGCTAAATTATTAATCCCTAGTCAATCATAATCCTTCTGAGAAAAGTAACCAATTCAGAACTAATCCCTGCTTCTCTGAGGCCTTTGCAAAGTCCTTTAAGAAGAACGTGAACCTTATAAAAGAATCTAAGTTCTCATTTTTTGAGGGCATTCCTCAGTGCTCTGGATTATCTACCTTTGGTGTGAATCAACAAATCTGAATTTATGAGATCTCAGGTTTGGGTAGTCTTTGGCTGATTAGGTTTAATAATGAATCAGCCAATGCTTTATCAGAGAGGGGTTAGGAAAGTGCTTTTCACTAATTAAATTTGAGATACAATTTCTCCTTTCCATTAGTATCCATAAGGTACTAGATACCCCACAGAGGACTTCGTAGTGTTAAAATTTTGAAGAATTAGAACATAAATGACAATTGTTCAATATTATGCATCCTTTGGATTTTCCAGCATCATTAGCATTCTTTCTTCTTACATTCTATACACACACACACACACACACACACACACACACCATAAATACAATCTCTAAACCCACATTGTCTTTATTTATCAGTTGATGGACATTTTGGTTACCACTAGTTTAAAGAAAACTAAAAATCAAGTAAAAACATTTTTAAATTCTTAAAATATTTTCTATGTATTTAGTTGATTGATTATACCATACTGAACTGTACTTTAAGATGTATTTTTATAAATTAAGTATTTAAATTCTACAATATTTTTACCCCATAGAGTGTTTGCTAATGACTGGGATAAAATATGACAATATTTTTGAAAAGTAGTATAAGACTTAGTTGGATTAACCTAGTAGGTGGGGAAAGAGATGTTTTTGCTGGTAGATGAAAATGATAATAGTGTTTTGTTTTGTTTCATTTTGTTTTGTTTTGTTTTGTGACAGGAGTCACAAAACATAGTCTTTTCTATGACTAGAAAGTTCATAAGAGGTCAATAAAGCATGAGGACAGTTATAAGGCAAAATAGCTGGTGGTTCTGAGAAGAAAAACTAGGACTAAATTGTTCTAATTGAGAGAAAAACTAAAGATAGGCCGATCTGAACTTCCCAGGATAAAAGCATTCACTATGTGATAACATAAAAGTGACCAAAATAGGGGGGCCTGGGTGGCTCAGTGGGTTAAGCCTCTGCCTTCGGCTCAGGTCATGATCCCAGGGTTCTGGGATCAAGCCCTGCCTCAGGCTCTCTGCTCAGTGGGGAGCCTGCTTCCTCCTCTCCCTCTCTGCCTGCCTCTCTACCTACTTGTGATCTCTCTCTCTGTCAAATAAATAAATAAAATTTAAAAAAAAAAAAAAAGGTGACCAAAATAGCAACCTTAATGTTCCCCTCAGCTTGACTTTAGACAGGTTTTTTCTTGACTCCAGGCTCCTGACATTTCTTTCCTTAGAGCATTTACTTAAAACAAACAAACTTGTAATTATAAATTCTTTCTCTACTTCTTTGAGATGTATATAAATCACTTAAAAATCCTCTTATCAATTTTACAAGCCAGTAATATCTTTCTCAAGGACCTGCAACCATATATTGGAAATGAAATACATCAAAGAAGATAGCACCACTGTCCCTCAGTCTCTGAGGGAGGGTAGGAGCCTAATATTGACAAGGCCAGTTAGCAAACACAAGTTGCCTAATCATAAAGAAAAACATTTGCAAACTCAAGAAAAACTGAATATGTTCAATATATTTCACTAAGCAACTTCTCCAGTAACCTTCTTGTATAGTTTCTACTAGCCATGAGTCACGCCAGCACTTAAAAACTCCCCCATCCTTTGTTTCAAAAGAATCAAGCTCAGACTACCTCTGGTCTCTCTCTCTCCTGTGCAATAGATTTGAATAAAATCTTCCTTGACTGTTTAAGATTGTCCAGGGCAAATTTTGCTTTGACAGAAGAAAGTTTGGAAAAGATTACCAAACTTTTATGAAAATGGTCACAGTAGAGAGAAATGTTGTCCGTTTTACAGGTAAATATAAATGCCTAGAGCACAGCTGGAGAAAGCTTCTAATAATGGTGCCAGAGAAGGCCTTTAACAATGGTGTCTCAAGGAACAAGATTTGAATGAAAACAGAGGGAGGACTAGATAGTAGGAGAAATTTTAATCATATGGGCCAAGAAATGGCAGTTCTTTCAACACCTCAGGAATCACACTATCCTCTTATTCTTGAGTAAAAAAGTGATTTGTATCAGAACTATGTTTTTAGCAAAGTAGTCCCTGGAGCTGAACTATAAAGAAATAGACTTATACTTCTTTAGTGCCCTAACTTCCCCTCTAGGCTGGTATGGCCTAGAGAATTATCTTTAACATGACATAGACTGATAAGATACTAATTGGTACATATAAAATGTGAAGATATTAATAACCATTTGTACTTTTCTATAATTTTAATTTACTCCCTCAACAAATCTCTGTGCTGCTTTCTGGTTTTAAAAAATGCATATTTTTGAATTAATGACTTGAGTTCTAAATATTTCTGATATGGGATCTAATGTTTTAATTTAAAAATAGATATAAAATAGATACATGCTTATCCATATGGATCTGTTATTTTCTAAGGATTAAATTCATTATGGCAGTATTTTCAATTCAATAATAAGCAAAATTTTAATATGCATTTAGGGAAAAGAGCCCAATTACAGACAATTTACAGTTTTATAGCCCTCACAATTGAGCTAGTCAAGGAAGCTATTGATTAGTTTTTCCTAATTTGCAGAATAACTTCTTGATCAATTCTCAATTAAACCGAATCTTTCCTATTAAAAAAAAAAAAGCCTTTTAAATGCACACACACACACACACACACACACACACAGACACCCCATACAAGGAAGATTCAAGTTACTGCATTAAGAAATATTTAAAAGCCTACTCTTTACGCAGAACACTTGAGAAATTGTACAGTTGAAATGGTTATACATTCTTGTTTACCTAGGATGATTCCGTTTTATGCCAGTTGCCCAACATAGTTATTAACAGTGCCAAATGTGTTTTCCAAAGTATCCCAATTTTGACAAATTATATGGTTACCTCAAACATACTAAACAGCTTTTGTTCCATTTGTGCGTGCACGCTCAACAAGAAAGTATAAACAGTCATTAACAGAAACTGATAACAGTGAACATTCAGTGTTACATATAAAATCGACCTTCCGTAAAACCATATTTTATATGATCATTTAAATGATCATTTAAGGCACAGCAAGTCTTCTTTTGTTATTTTAACTTAAGATACTTACATAAGCCTGCTTCTTTGCAGTTTATCCAATTTTAAAAACACTGTGGCTAATCTTCATTTGAGGGGTCTGCTTTAATTCCTCTCAAGATTCATGTTAATCTCTTCAATACACAAATGTCCTTCATTCACCTCCAAATCAGCCTCTAAAATGAAAAGAGTTACCTTGAAAAACTCTTCCATAAAAATGATCATAGCTGCTTTTTCTCAGGCATTGTACTCCTGAAAGCTTAATCACAAATCTAGTGAATTAACCACAACTACAGTGGGCCACAGATAGAGCCAGCATGTGCCTCAGTATATATATAGTCACTTTCTTCATAAATAGCACCCTCATCCCTCCCTGCATTAAAGACCAGGAAGAATATAAATATCAGTTCTCCAGGTCTGAAAAAAAAAAAGTTTAGAATTTTTTGAAAGTGATTATTAAAGCAAACTAAAGGATTTTTTTTTTTAAAGGAATTTTACTTTAATACTAAAATGGTAAAATAAGAGATAGAAGGAAAGGGATAATACTACCATTTGTGAAGTTTTGTCCATGTTTTGAAAACAGTATTCCTTAATACAGAAAAATGTATTTAAGATTAGGAATCTCTGAACAGGGACACCTGGGTGGCTCAGTTGGTTAAGCAGCTGCCTTCGGCTCAGGTCATGATCCCAGCGTCCTGGGATCGAGTCCTTGCTCAGCAGGGAGCCTGCTTCTCCATCTGCCTCTGCCTGCCTCTCTGTCTACCTGTGCTCACTCTCTCTAACAAATAAATAAATAAAATCTTAAAAAAAAAAAAAGGAATCTCTGAACAGACTAACATTTAGACAATTTAGTGATTCACATATATGTGCTTGCATCTTCCTAACCAAGTCTTTGGAGCTGTACTTCGTGTTAGAGAAATGAGTCATAGGTATGCACTTGGTCTTAATTAATCAGAAGGATCTTGAGTAATCCTTTATTGATGAGAAATACTTGAAAAATATACCAAAGTATAGGCAAAGAAAAATGTGAGGTAAATCATATAAATTCACAATAAGAGAATAAATATGCCATTTGGTATGAGTGAATTGCTTAAGCCTCCCTATACAGTTTTCAAATATGTTCAAATACAAAAAATAAATTTAGAAAAATATTAGAACAAATCATAGCTTACTGTACAGATTTCTTTCTTTCTTTCTTTCTTTCTTTCTTTCTTTCTTTCTTTCTTTCTTTCTTAGTAAGAGACTGGTTATTATCTACATTGCTGCCTCCCCTGAAATACTGAATTTCTTCATGTTACCAAATTCACCACTTTTCTTCTCAACACTCCTTAGGTGAACTCTCAATTCCACTCTATTTGAAGACTATATTTATACTGTGATTCACATTTATATGTTCAAGTCACATCTTTCCTCTGATTTTAAGTGTATATATAATCTATCCCTTTTTACCTGCATTTGGATATTTCACACTTGATATAATTAAAATGAGACTCTTTATCTTTGTTTCTCACAAAATCTGCCTCTTTCCAAACTCTAGTCTTCCTCTTCTCTCTAAAGAGGATTAGCATCCATCTTCTAGCTCAAATGATAAATTTAGAAGAGTTATGACCTCCCTTCTCACTTATTTACCAGCTTCCAATGCATTACCACAACCTATCAATATTTCCTTCAAAATATATCAGATCTGTTTCCACTGTAGTTCCAGTCATGGTCAACCTGAGCCTGACTTTGTGAGTCTACTAAGTATTTTCCTCACAATCCTTTACTGGTGTTATGTTTCACCTAAAATGAAATCCAACTTTACCACATCCTTGAATGCATTACATTATCTCTCTCCTACTTCTCCAATCCTCCTTCCTACTTGCTAACGATGCCCAACAGCACTGACATTTAGATTTACTCTCTCAAATATGCCAGGATCTTTCATATGACAGGACATTTGCAACCTATAATGTTCTTCCACTCTTCCTTCTGTTTGTTTGGCAATCTTTCATCATGTGTTTATGAGCTTGAACATCACCTTTACAGAAAACTCTTCCTTGATTATTCTATTTAAATACAGATCCTTCTCTCCATTCTAACTTCACACTTAATTTATTTTCTGCATGGATTTTCTCCAAAAAATCCAATTATTTTATCTTTTTAAACATCCACCTCCTCCACAATATTGTAAGTTCCATGAAATCAGACAATGTACACACATGAATTATTTTAAAAACCATTCTTTGCACCAAAAAAATAATCTCTGTGGAAACATTATAAATTATTTTCATTTTTATTGTTGGTCTATAGTATTCTAAATTTTCTTTTTCTTGTTTCTGTTTCTTTTTTAATTTAATTTTTTCAGTGTTCCAAGATTCATTGCTTATGTACCACACCCAGTGCTCCATGCAATACGTGCCCTCCCTAATACCCACCACCAGGCTCACCCAACCCCCACACCCTCCCCTCCATACACATTACTTTGAAAGATAATAATGTTGACTGTTTAAAGATAGCTAAAAAACATAGTGACTATAAATGCTATTGCTATTAAATTAACCATTCATATACACTAAGTTAGTCATGTGCTAACCATAGGAGTTTCCAATAGGTATATCAGAATTATGTAGCTATAACAGTCCCCTATAAAAGGGGCATTTTGCTTACCACTAAATTCCTTTATAGTAAAGGAAAAACAATATAGCGCTAAAAAAAAGAAAATAGATGCTTTAAATGGACTAGGCACATACAACATTGAGTATGCATTTTCATAATTAAATTTAAAACTTAACTCTTCCTTTAAGGTGATCATTTGAACTGCAATGCACAATTATAAATATAAGCATAAACCAATCTGAGTGTTTTTATAAACAAAATTTTATCATTAGCATTTAACTTTTACCTTTCATTTTACAGAGACATGATTTTCTGGGCACATAATCAATATAGCACCATACATGATATTCTTACTTTTAACCACAGGAGCTACCTGTCTACCTGCATAGACATTCAGTCATACATCTAGTTTCACACTATAGTCTGAAATAGCATATACCATTATAATCATCTATAGTGTGAAACTAGATGTATGAAATGGCTGAATGACTTTGGGCAGAGAGAGAAAATAATAAGCTACTAGAATCCAGGTCTTTGGTTTTAGAATGTTCTTTCATTTTTTAAACCTGAAATTGTTATTCAGAAATGCATGTCATATTGTTTTTTTAAAAACATAATTGGATAAGTTCCTAAGAGGAAAAAATTAAGGATTTGTGTTTAATAGAGAATATAAGATTTGAAATATATATGTACTTTTACTTTAGTGTTAAAATAGTGTTTAAATTACTTTTTAGTGTTTAAATTAGTGTTTAATCCACTGGAGTTTCTTTTTTTAATTTTAGCATCTTAAATTAATTTCTTTATATCATATTTGTTTTGCCATTTAAGTCATTTCTTCATTTTGTTTCTATTTTCACTTTATTTATACTTCATTCTTCAAAGTTAGACTTCAGTATTTTAACATTTTAAACAGCTCTAACGATCCTTTATAAAAGATTTTTTTAATTTTTCTTAATTTATAGGATTTTTTAAGAGATTTTATTTATTTATTTGAGAGAGAGAGAGAGCATAAGCAGGGGAAGAGACAGAGGGAGAGGGAGAAGCAGACTCCCCATTAAGCACAGATCCCAAACATGGGCTCAATCCCAGGACCCCAAGATTATGATGCTTAAGCAACTGAGCCAGATGCTTGAACAGCTAAGCCACCCAGGTGCCCCTTTAATGGACAGAGTTTTAAATATACTAACCTTATGTAACAAATAGATGGCGATGAATTTCTATAAATTTATCATTTGACAAAATACAACATCCTTTCTTGATAAAAACTCTCTGCAGTGTAGGGATAGAAGGAACATACTTCAATATCATAAAACCATAGATGAGAAACCTACAGCAAACACTATCCTCAAAGGGGAAAAACAGAGAGCTTTGCCCCTAAGGTCAGAAACATGACAGGGATGACCAGTCTGATCACTGTTGTTCAACATAGTATTGGTCATCCTAGACTCAGCAATCAGACAACACAAAACTTAAAAGGCATGCAAATCAGCAAAGAAGTCAAACTCTCATTCCTCGCAGATGAAATGATACTCTATTGTAGAAAATCCAAAAAACTCCACTCTAAAATTGCTAGAACTGATACAGTAAGATAGCAAAGCTGCAGAATATAAAACCAATGCACAGAAGTCAGTTGCATTTATTTACACTAACAATGAGGTCTTTGCAATTGCAACCCAGCTACAACACAGCAACTGCATTACTAGGCATTTATCCAAAGGACACAAACATAATGATTTGAAAGGGCACTTGCACCCCAATGTTTATAGCAGCAATGTCCACAATAGCCAAAATATGGAAAGAACACAGATGTCCATAGACAGGTGGATGGATAAAGATGTGGCATATACATATGATGAAATATTACTCAACCATTGAAAAGCATGAAATCTTGCCATTTGCAACTATGTGGATGGAACTAAAGGGTACTATTCTAAGTGAAATAAATCAGTCAGAAACAGACAAGTATCATGTGACTTCAATCATAAGTGGAATTTAAGAAACAAAACATGTAAACATAGAGGAAAAAAAGGAAAAATAAAACAGAAAGGGAGACAAACCATAAGAGACTCTTAACTACAGAAAACAAATGGTTGTTGGAGGGGAGGTGGGTTGGGGGATGGGGTATTTGGGTGATGGCATTAAGAAGGGCACATGATGTGATGACCACTGGGTGTTCTACACAACTGATGAAATATTAAATTCTATCTCTGAAGCTAATAATACACTATATGATAATTAAATTGAATTTAAATTAAAAAAAATATATTGTTTCATGTGAGTAGGGTAAAGCAAGTATAAAATTTCCTTGATAGAATAATCACCAGTATACTTACTTACTTAAATTTGCATTGTGCTTAAAAATACATAACATCAACTATTTTTAAATATACAGTTCAATGGTGTGACCTACAAGTATATTGTTGTGCAACAGATCTCTGGAAGTTTCTTATCTTGCCCAAAAAAAAAAAAAAAATCCACTGAATAAATCCTTTTTCCCCCTCCCCTTAGTCCCTGGCAACCACCATTCTACCTTCTCTTTTTAAGAGTTTAGTGTAGAATATCCTCAAGGTTTGTACATGTTATAGCTTATGACAGAATTTCCTCCATTTTTGAGGCTAAATAATATTCTATTATGTATATATACAGTATTTTCTTTATTCATTTTTTGAACACTTAGTTTGCTTCTAATATCTTGGCTATTGTGAATAATGTTTCAATGAAGTTGAGTGTGCCAATATTCCTTCAGATCTTATTTTTCAATTCTTTTGGATATATATACAGAAGTAAGTAAGATTGTTGGATCATATGGTAGTACTATTTTTAAGATTTTGAGGAATCTCCATACTGTTTTTCTTTTTCTTCCTTCCTCCTTCTCTCCCTTTCTTCTTTCCTTCCTCCCTTTCTCTCTCCTTTCTTTCCTTTCCTTCCCTTTCTCTTCACTTTCTCTCTCTCTCTCTCTCCCACCACCCATTCACCCTCCCTTCCTCCCTTTATTCTTCCCTCTTTTCTTTCCACTCTCCCTTTTTCCCTTTTTTGCTTTTTTTTATTCCTCCTCTACCATCAGCCTCCTTCTTCTTCTTCCTCTTTAATGCCATCCCAATTTACTGAATACTATAGCTTTTTGTCTCTCTGGGCTTATTTTGGAAATTTTCTTCTCTAATACAGTCAATTATTGTTACTCAAGATAGTTATCCTCAATATAATGATGTTGTGGACACTGAATTAGTGAATACTGAATCACTGGTCTTACTGATATGCAGGGCTGGATTCCTAAAAACACTTTACTCAACTAATTGATAAATAACCCTGTTTTATGCATGTTTCTGTTTAATATATTTAACAGAATATTTCTTCTTATTTAATATACACTTGAAAATTTAAATATTATCTGTTTAATATTTCTTCTTATTCAATATACACTGTTGAAAATTTAACAATAATTTCATGACCAACAGTCTTACAATGTGTGCCTATATAAAGCCTAACATGTATTTTATCCACATGGTATATCACAGCTTTCTTGCACTTGACAACACTTAAAAATTATGTTTGGGGCAATTTTAAACAGTGAAATTATCAATGGAAAGCACAACAATGCAAGACATGTGGCACTAAATAGACCACAAAAAGACACTTGCTTACAGTATGAAAGTCAATACAAGAAAGCATAGTGCTGTGTTGTTTGCCTTCACCTGGGAATGCGTGCATGGGCGATTTAAAGTCTTTTTACCATTTTGCACAAGCATATATCCATGCAAGATGGTGAAAACACTAAGAGTATTGCTTTTGGGGTTACACAGAAGTTTTACCAAGTAGGTGAATTCACAAATATGAGATCTGCAAATAGTGAGAACTGACTGTATATCCCAGTTTGATAGTATATATTCAGTGTTATCTAATTCATCAATAAACCCATAATTATATACTTTATTCTAGATTTTCATTTTTTATGGTTACTAGTTTTCTGCCAAAATTCTTGATATTATCTTTTAATTCCTTAATCATATTAAGCAAAAATTTTTTTTTTAATTTTGTAAATTATATTGATATAACCTGGCTTGCCTCTGTATTTTTTCTACTCTCTGTTGGTCCTCTTGTCTTGCACCATACAATCTTGTCTAATAATTTTTTTATGTCAACACTAGATATTGTGAAAATGTTAGAGATAATTTGAGGAGGCTCTGTGTAATGTTATCTTTCTCCAGAAAGGATTTCACTGGATTCCAGACAAATAGGCTATGGACACTAACAATACTTAATCCACCGAGGGTTTAAGATGTATCAAAATTAGTCTTCAGTCCCTAAAAAGGCTGGTTTATTTAAGTTCATTGTATAGCCTTTTCCCCAAACCAAAAGTATTCAAGGTTGTGCTCAGCTTTTCATCTTTTCAGCCATGCTTTCACAAATAGACACATGTCTTAAATGCCTCACTCTCCTACATAGTCCCTGGTCCCTTTCAAAGATTCTGGTCTTTAACTTCTTAGTAAATTCTACCTCCTTGATTTCTTCAAATATACCCTAATACATTTTATGTAGCTTTTCTAGTTATTTCCAGCAGATATTTGGGAATAAAACATACTGTCATTGCTGGAAGTGGTTGTTTCCCTCCTTCTTTGATAGTAGGTAGTTTGTGAAGCCAAATTTCTATTTTTCCATTTTCATTTTTGACAAGCACCAAACAATGTACATAAGAGATTATTTCTATTTCTGTTATTTTAGAATGAGGTTAGCAAGTTTGTCCTTCAGAACAAAATTAAAATAAATTCCTGATTTTACTTGAGCAGGAATTTCAATCTGACTTTTCAATGCAGAAGCTCTATAATTTTTGCTATAAATTTTTTTTATATATTTTATTTATTTTTTGTTAGAAAGAGAGAGCAAGAACACAAGCAGGGGGAACAGATGGCAGAGGGAGAAGCAGGCTCCCCCCTTCTCTCCCTCTCCCACTCTGAGCAGGGAGCCTGATGGAGAACTTGATCCCAGGACCCTGGGATCATGATCTGAGCCAAAGGCAGAGGCTTAACCGACTGAGCCATCCAGGTGTCCCATAAGTTTTACTATAATATTAAAATACTTTCACTATTAATGTGACTTTAAATGTTCATATTTAAGGATAGTATTTATCTTGTAATCAACTATTAAACAGGGTATTGTGGCCAAAATAAATGCTGGTTAGAAATAGGAACATCGCTATTAAGTTCTCAGTACAATTATTTTCTTTTTCTATAAGATTATCCTACATATATGTACACATAGGTACACATTTCATATTTTTTAAGTAAACTACTTTTTAATCTTTTGAGGTCTTACATGATGGTTTTATAAAGTGAAAAATCTATTAATCTAGAGCCTGGTTAGCTCCTCAGTTGAGTGTCTGACTCTTGATTTTGGCTCAGGTAATGATCTCAGTGTTATGAAATTGAGCTCTGCATCCAGATCTGCACTCAGTGGGGGTCCGCGTGGGATTTTCTCTCTCCCTCTGCCCCATCCCCAATGCATTCTCTCTCTCACTCTCTCTAAAATAAGTAAATCTTTTAAAAAGATCTATTAATCTAAGAAATTCAATATCCATAGATATTCTAATTCAGCTGCTTAAAACTATAGTACACTTCAGCAGAATATGTAACATTTCCAAATGGTAACAAAGTGGAACTATTTGGGATTTGAATATCCAGTGACAACTAATATCATCTCTTAATCTTTGTAAGAAAATAAAGAATGATTCAGACCTTACTATGTTTAAAATGTATTCCTTTATAAGAAAAAAAAATCAAAGGTGGAAAAGAACTAAATTGACATTCATTGGTAATTTTGTAATTGTTATCTGGAATAAAAGCATAGGATATACTGTATGTGTCATGTCCATTTGAACTGTGAAATGAAAGGCAGCTATTGTGATCATTTTAGCAACAAAATTCCTTAGAGCTTTGGCATAAACAGGAAAACAAAAATCTCTTTTCCTATTGGTTGCAGAATTTGCAAATCACTCAGTTTTTAACATATGGACAGAGTGGTTATTTTCAGAAAATAATTTTGTTTTCTTTACTTGCAGATGAATTTCACAAAATATTAATTATAAGAGAAGTTTATGATAAACCATGTAGAATGCAAGAGTGAGAAGGAGCAAAATTTTTATGTATCCCATTAACTTTTTTTATAATACAAAATAGCTAGATGGGGGCACCTGGGTGGCTCAGTGGGTTAAGCATCTGCCTTCGGCTTGGGTCATGATCTCAGGGTCCTGGGACTGAGTCCCGCATCAGGCTCTCTGCTCAGCAGGGAGCCGGCTCCCCGCCCCCACCTGCCTCTGCCTACTTGTGATCTCTCTCTGTCAAATAAATAAATAAAATATTTAAAAAAATAGTTAGATGGGTTCACTGAAGTTTTGTTATTGCTAAAAACCACGCAGGTGACAAAAGTACAAAAATGTTGGGGTGCCTGGGTGGCTCAGCCTCTGCCTTTGGCTCAGGTCATGATCCCAGGGCCCTGGGATCGAGCCCCGCATATGATCCCAGGACCCTGGGATCAAACCCAGCATCAGGCTCTCTGCTCAGCAGAGAGCCTGCTTCCCTCTCTCTCTCTCTGCCTGCCTCTCTGACTACTTGTGATCTCTCTCTGTCAAATAAATAATCTTAAAAATAAAAAAGTACAAAAAGGTACAATTTAAATACTATAGCAGTGAGAGAGTTACTCTTCACTTGAAACATATCATAATGTAACATTATTTTTTTGTATGTTGAAATAAATAAAAACAAAAAGCTGAGTTAAGCTAAGGTAATTTGCATTTTCTAGCATCTCAAATAAAATCAGAACAATAAAGTTGATTGAGACTAAAGTTTGAATACACAAACTGTTGAATTTACAATCATCAAATATTTCACATTTTTTATGATTTACAGCTGTGTTTAAATAAATCTATCTAATTATACTGAAGCCTGCCATGTAATCATAGACTAATCCCATTTGTATGCTAGAAAATGATAACAATGAGCTCCACTGGGCAATAAAGATTTATATAAACAAATTGAGAAGTTTCTACACTAATCCTAGGTATTTTTTCTGATTTTTATTTGGCTCCCTTCTTCCAAAAGATCATGTTTTTGACCTTAAACCAAAAGTAAGAAAGACAGATAAGTCAATGCTTGACACTTCCTCACAAAGACTGGACCATCTGGACGCTTTATATTTGTAACAGGTGCTTCTGGGATTTAGAGCCTAATTCTGGCCCAGATTCTGTTCTGTATGGGTGACTCTGTTGCTATGTGCAATTGTGCATTGCATTAATTGAAGAGAATAGAAAAGGCCAAGTACAGCAATTAGTCAGTTGGTCATGCAGAAAAGAGTCTAGTGGCTTTGAGCCATGAAATGTTGAATGCACAGATGCACAGTACCATCAGTTTTGCTCTCTGTGGTATGTTCCTAGTCTGTGACAGGTAAAATGCCTTTGTGACTTGATCCCAGTTTCCTGTCCCCTTCAAAACAAACTACATTTTGTAACCACAGGAGAGAGAAAATGCTATATTGACACAATATGTCTTGACTATATAATAGAATAACACACAATAGGCAGAAAACTAAAAAAAAAAAAAAAAGTGTGTGTGCACACACACACACACATATATATATTTAATATATGCTTTAGTCACAAAATACTTGGATGTGTTTTTTATTGTATGAAGGTATTTTCTAATAGCACTTTTCAAAATTAAAGAAATTTTCAAATTCATAACATGGGTACAAATTTAATTTTGATTAAACCTTTTAAAGTACACATAATAATTTAGTTACTTAAATACCAGTTACTCATTTATAAATTATATAGTCAATAATTAAATGATATATTGAATGACAAGAATGATACTCATTTATTTTATTTGGGGTCCAACAAATAAACAAAACAACTCAAAACTCTAAAGGATTGAGACTATTTTAACATCTGCAGTTTCTCTATTTGTGTTCAGAAATTGAGTTACAGTAATTTCACACTTAATGACGTTACCATTGTGATGGTTAATTTTATGTTGATTTGACAGAGTTAAGGGATGCCCAGATAGCTGGTAACACATTATTCCTGGGTGTGTCTGTGAGGATGTTTCCAGAAGAGATTAGGTATCCAAGTCAGTAGACTGAGTAAAGATCTCCCTCACAAATTTAGGTAGGCATCATTCAATCTGCTAATTGAGGGCTTAAATATAACAAAAAGACAGGAAAGGAGAATTTCCTCTCTTTGTGAAAATTGAGGTATTCATTGTCTCCTGCCCTCAGATATTGGTTCTTGGTTCTTGGCCTTTGGACTCATAATGAATTACACCACAGCTTTCCCAGTTCTCCAGTTTATAGACAGTAAGTAAATCATGGAACTTCTTGCTTCCATAATCATATAAGCAAATTCCTATAATTAATATATCCTATCTGTTCTGCTTTCTGGAGAACTTTGACTAATACAACCATTATACTTTATAGTATTTCCATCATTTTATTCTGTGCTAAAGTATTTCCATCATTTATTCTTACACATCAGTTCTTAATTTAACTTACAATAACTTAAATAACAAACATATTGTTTATATAAAATGGAGCCTGGGCTTAAAAATTCTCTGAGCAGAAAAACTATTTAAGCCACATAAGCAAAACTGAATCTAGCTTATTTTATGAATATGAGACATAATTTAGGTTATTCCCTGTAAGTGCCTCTGATAATCAAAAAAACCCACAAAAAACCTTAATTTATCTTCCTAAAAATAGTATAAGATAATCACTTTTAGCCAATTGCCTGCCATCTGGAAGCCACCAGTATAGTAACCAATCACTGTAAAGGTTAAACAATTTCCTTATTTTTCACTTTATAAGTCATTCTGAAACATCATACTCCCGAGTTTCAAATAAATTTTGAATCTGAAATCTCCCAGTTTATCAACTGTTCTTATACGCACAATAAACCCTTAATAAATAAATGCTATTTTTACTGACTCCATGGTTTTAATTTTGCTATTTCTGGATTTTTGACAGTAGTTATTATTATTTTAATAAACATATTTTGAATATGTTTTATAAATAAAAACTGTGCTAGGTATGGAGCATATAACATTAAACAAAACAGAAAAGGAATACTCCTACCATATAAACCTAACAGTGAGTGAAGGAAATACAGCATACATTTAGTGTTTATTTATATATTTTCATATAATAATAATAAAATTAAGGGATGGCTGGTGTAGTAAGCGAACAAAGTAAGTAAGGAGGTGGAAATAACAATGAGGCAATTTCAGTTGCTGGAGCCAGGAATGAAATTTTTGAGGAGGTGATATTTATGTAGAAACTTAACACTGAGAAAACAAATCTTGCAAACCAATGAGTAAAGAGCATTACAGGACAACGGAAGAGCAGAGGAAACACCAAAAGCTAGGTACGTAAGGTGTAATAGGCTTGTTGTAGATACAGAGCACTTTCTGTGAGCCACACAATTCATTAGATGCTTTACCTATTTTATTTTGATATGTAGATAGATTACATGACAAACTGATTAAACATTAAATCCCTGGAGCCAGATAAAATTGTACTTAAATCCAGATTTGGACACTTAGTCAATGTTTTCCATTTTTAAAATAGAGATTATAATAATAGGTAGTAACATGGTACTGTTGGACACACACAATACACTTCTTCCAATACCTGACATAGAGTATGTATTACATAAATATTAGCATTCATCAGCATCATTATCATCATTTTCTATAAAGTATAAACTACTAGTCCTGTTCTCTAAATGGGGAAATTAAAACTCAAATTAGTTTAATACTGGCAGTTTTGTTTGTTCTAAGACAGCTTCCAAACAGCTATGGTTTTTTGTTTTGTTTGTTTTTTTAATAATTGTACCTAACTTCTACAGTTGTTCTTAGTGGAAGGATTGGTATATTGCAAGTTATTCTTCATAACCAGAAGTAAAAATTTCCTCTAGAAAAGATTTTAATGCTTAAAAAACACATTTTCATATAAAACTTAAAACCCATTTGAATTAAATAATCTGATATTTGCACTTTTTCATGCATATCAAACATAAAAACATGAAATTGCTATTATCTATCACTGTATCACAGTTCATAAAATCTTTTCTTGGATCGTGTGGTCTATTAACTCAATCCTCAAAGTCTGTCTTTTTTTTTTCCTCCTGTCTCAGATTGTTTTAACACTCAGTATGTATTTAAGACTCCAAAACATCTGGTTCCTAAGGAAAAAGAATTTTTCACTTTTTTCTGAATAGTTTTTATTTATTATCTGTGAATAGAATAAAGCAAAACAATAGTAAAATAATAACAATAAAAATAATACTAATAAATAATTTAAGTGCCACAGGAGTTTAAAAAAATGTGAGCCATCTCTTTCCGAAGATATTCTTTCCTTATTGCCAGTAGTGCGGAGATTTCTGAGCAATAATATCTCCTTATTCAAACCATTAGTGGAGAGAGACCTCATGGGCAGCACTTTTTCCCCCATGGTTGCTGTTAGTAATGGCTCCTGATGATGGCTGCATGCAGAAACACTACTAAGCTTTCATTCCCCTCATGGTAGCAGTTTATAGTGACTGCTTCTTGTAGTTCTCAGACATTCTTGGTAGAAGCATATTCCACAAGTAAATCTTTTTTCTTTATTTTTTTATTTTTATTTTTTTTTTACTTAGTTAGCCAACATATAGCTATGCTTTTTTGCTAAATCAGTTTTAAAGGGTAATGGCTTTCGGTGGCCACATTTCTTCACATCTTTGTCCCCACTTAGTTTTCTGCTGTAGCTACTGAGTCCTAGGAAATTTACAAGGTCATGCTGGAAGACCTCTGAATATTGCTGAGAAATAATTAAAAAAATACATATATTGTTTTACATTCCTATGTAATTCCTTACATTTTGTTTTGCATTCACATAAGGGAGGACACAAAAGTAATTTGATTCCTCTGGATCAGAGAAGGGCACTATTTTATTTTTTTAGTTTCCTGGGTTTTTTTTACTTACTTTTTAAATTTTTCATTTTTTTGAGTATAGTTGACACACAGTATTGCATTAGTTTCACCTATACAAGGTAGTGGTTTGACAATTTATATATTATGGTATGTTCACCACAAGTATAGCTATCATCTATTCCATTACATTGCTATCATTGACTATATTTCTTATGATTTGCCTTTTATTCCCATAACTTACTCTTCTCATAACTGGAGGCCCCTATCTCTCTTCCTTAAACTCCACCTGACACTGCTCTGGCAACCATTAGTTTGTTCTCTGTATTTATAGTTCTTATTCTACTTTTCGTTCATTCATTTTTTTAAGATTCTATTTATGAGTGGAATCATATGGTATTTGTCTTTCTCAGTCTGACTTATTTCACTTATTTCACTTTGCATAATACCTTCTAGGTCCATCCATGTTGCCTCAAATGGCGGGATCTCATCCTTTTTTATGGTTGTGTGATAATCTATTGCGTATATATCATATCCATTCAACTACTGTAGGACACTTAGGTTACCTCCCTGTCTTGACTATTGTAAATAATGTTCCAATAAACATAGGGGTGCATGTACCTTTTTGAGTTAGTATTTTCATTCCCACAGGGTAAATACCCAATATTGGATTTACTGGATTATATGGTATTTCTATTTTTAACTTTTTGAGGAACCTCCATACTATTTTCCACAGTACCTATGCCAATTTACATTTCCACCAATAGCACAACAGTTTTCCTTTTTCTCTATATCTTTACCAACATTCATTTTTTGTCTTCTTGATTTTAGCCATTCTAATAGGCATGAGGTGGTATCTCATTGTGATTTTGATTTGCATTTCCCTGATGATGAGTGATGTTGAGTTTCTTTTCCTATTCAGATAGCCACCTGTATGCCTTCTTTGGAAGAATGTCTGTTCAGATCCTCTTCCCATTTTTTTAATCAGACTGTTTTTTGGTATTGTATGAGTTTTTACATATTTTGGATATTAACCCCTTATCAAATATATCATTTGTAAATATCTCCTCTCATGCAGTAGGTTGTCTTTTGTTTTGTGGATTATTTCCTTTGCTGTGCAGAGCTCTTTATTTTGATGTAGTCCCAACAGTTTATTTTTGATTTTGTTTCTTTTGCTTTAGGAGACCTATCTAGAGAAATGTTGCTATGGCCAATGTCAGGGAAATTACTGCTTATCTTCTCTTTCAGGTTTTTTATGGCTTCAGGTCTCACATTCAGGTCTTTAATTCATTTTGAGTTTATTTTTATGTATTGTGTTAGAAAGTAGTCCACTTTCATTCTCTTCCATGTAGCTGTCCAGTTTTCCAGCACCATTTATTGAAAATAATTCTTATATATTCTTGCCTTCTTTGTCATAGATAAATTGACCATATAAATGTGGGTTTATTTCTGAGGTCTCTATCCTGTTTTATTGATCTATGTATATGCAGTTGTGTCAGTACCATACTGTTTGATTAGTATAACTTTATAATATAACTTGAAATCTAGAATTATGATACCTTCAATCATCTTCTTTCTTAGGTTTGCTCTGGCTATTCAGGGTCTTCTGTGGTTCCATACTAATTTTAGTAATTATTTGTTCTGGTTTTGTAAAAAATGCTGTTGTTATTTTGATAGGGAGTGCAGTGAATCTGTAGATTGCCTTGGATAATGTGGACATTTTGACAATTTTTCAATCCATGAGCCTGGAGTATCTTTTGATTTGTTTGTGTCAACTTCAATATATTTCATCAGTGTTAGTCTCACAATCAAGTGCCTTTCTAGATTCATTGATTTGGGGCAGTGTTCTTTCTGCCTCTAGGACACGAACACTGGTTTCATTCCCCAGATTGGGAAAATTTTCATCCAGAATTTGTTCAACTATATCTTCTAGTTTTCTCTCTTTCTCCAGCCCCTCAGGATCCCAATAATTCTGATGCTGGAAAATTTCATAGCATCATTTATTTCCCTAATTCTGTTTTCATGGCTTCTAAGCTGTTTCTTCCATGTCTCCTCCTGATCCTTTTTCTCTATCAGTTTGTCCTCTAGATCACTAATTCTATCTTCTGCCTCCAGTTACCCTAGCTGTTAGAGTATTTAGATTAGATTGGATCTCACTGATAGCATTTTTAACTTCTTCCCGGTCAGCTTTCACCTCTGCCTTAGAGATTCTATGTTGTCACTAATGGTTTTCTCCAACCTAGCCATTGCCTGTATAATTGTTACCTTGAATTCCGTTTCCAACATAGTGTTTATGTCCATATCCAATAGTTCTGATGGAAACAGCACAGTCTCTGAATTTTTCCTCTATTGGGTGTTCCTCCTCCTAGTCATTTTGGTGAGAGGAGGTTGAGGGGATGTGTAGCTGAATACATCAACTGAGATCCAGGCAAGGTGTACTGTGGAACGCTTCTGAGCAATCGGAAGTCACCACCAAAAAGAAAAGAAAAAGAAAAAAAGAGAGAAAGGAAGAGAGAGAGAGAAAAAAAGAAGACCTAACCAGAATGAGTCCCAAAACTAAGATTTATAAGGTACACAAACAAAAATGGACAAATAAAAAGGCTGACAAAAGTAAATGACAAGAAAAAAAAAAAAACAGTCAAAATGAACCCCAAGGATAAGATTTATGTAACACCAGAACAAAAACAAATACACTGAAACACTGACAGAAGAAAAAGATGGGAGGTTGGTTATAAATCCTCGATATGGGTGAGGAAGGTTATTTTAATTCTTCCTGGGTGTATTTTGATATCTTTATTAAAGGACTCAACCTAAAATGTGTATACTGCCTAGAGCAATCTATACTTTCAATGCCATCCTGATCAAAATTCCACCAGTATTTTTCAAAGAGCTGGAACAAACAATCCTAAAATTTGTATGGAACCAGAAGAGACAACGAATTCCTATAGCAATGTTGAAAAAGAAAAACAACACTGGGGGCATCATGTTGCCTGATTTCCAGCTTCACTACAAAGCTGCGATCACCAAGACAGCACGGTACTAGCACAAAAGCAGACACATAGACCAGAGGAAGAGAACAGAGAGCCCAGATATGGACCTGATACTCTATGGTCAAATAATCTTTGACAAAGCAGAAAAAAATATACAGTGGAAATAAGACAGTCTCTTCAATAAATGGTGCTGGGAAAATCGGACAGCTATGCATAGAAGAATGAAACTTAAGCATTCCCTTACACCATACATAAAGATAAACTCAAACCCAGCTTTTGTAGCAACATGGATGGGACTGGAAGAGATTATGCTGAGTGAAATAAGTCAAGCAGAGAGAGTCAATTATCATTAGTTTTCCATTATTTGTGGAGCATAAGGAATAACATGGAAGACATTGGGAGATGGAGAGGAGAAGTGAGTTGGGGAAAATCGGAAGGGAAGACAAACCATGAAAGACTGCAGAGTCTGAGAAACAGGTTTATGAAGGGGAGGGCAATGGGGGATTGGGTGAGCCTGGTGATGGGTATTAAGGAAGGCATGAATTGCATGGAGCACTGGGTGTGGTGTATAAACAATGAATTTTGGAACACTGAAAGAAATAAAATTTTACACACACACACACACACACACACACGTGCGCACACACACACATATTTCATCAGTGTTTTATAGTTTTCAGAGTATAGGTATTTTGCCTCTTTGGTTAAGTTTATTCCTGGGTATTTTATTATTTTTGGTGCAATTATAAATGGTGGTGTTTTTGTTGTTGCTGTTGTTTTGTTTTGTTTTTAATTTCTCTTTCTTCAACTTTATTGTTAGTGTATAGAAACACTACTGATTTCTGGACATTAACTATTATATCCTGCCACTTTATTGAATTCATTTCTTTTAGTAGTTGTGTGTATGTGTGCAATCTTTAAGATTTCCTATGTATAATATCATATTGTCTGCAGACAATCATAATTTAACTTCTCCTTTACCAATATGGATGCCTCTTATTTCTTTTCTTTGCTTGATTATTGTGACTTGACTTCTGGTACTATGTTGAATTAAAGTGGTGGGAGCAGGGCACTTATTCTTAAGCACTTTTCTTCACTGAGGTTGTAGCTTGCACCTTATTCTATCCCTGCAATGGCCCAATACAAGGATGGAGAAAACTCTTAGAAGTCCAACTAGTTGGACTAAAGGGCACTTAGGAAAATCAGGTTCCAGAAAATTAATAGAGAGCTCACAGTTGTTCCAGATAGATATTCAAATAATGAAAATGAGTCACATAGAATCCTTTCTAAATATTTCTATATAATTACACATATGTACACGCATAAACACACACACACACACACACACACACACACACACTCACATTCTATAGGTTCTCCCTCTCTGCAACAGGATAGCTTCATGCACATGGCCAAGCATTTTTAATTAATTAACTAATTACTTTTAAGTATTTTTAATTTAAAACAAAAAAATTCATTCACTCAATATCACCTTCCAGTAACTTTTTTCTCTAATACTAAACTTTTCAAAATAATTTTGTACAATTCCTGCTTCAATTTCCTAAACTTTTATTCACTTTTAAATCCAGTATAAAAATGATTTTCAATACTATTTCACTGAAATTATACTAACAAAAGCATTAAAAAAAAAGTTTCCAAATTCTCACTTAACTTGACCATAATATATTTCTTAAACTTCTTTTCCTTGTTCTGTAGATATCTGTCTGCTTCTCTGGCCTTGCTTTTTCAGTCCTGCTTAGAAAATGACCTATATCTGCTTATCCTTGATATGTTCCTTTGCACCAAGTTGCTGCCTTGGACCTTGCTCTGAACGTGCCCTGGACTATTTCATTTACTCCAATTCATTCATATTTCATTTTAACAACTGCATTTTTATCTTAGAACCTACTTTTTTCTTCAGTTGCAGCCTTATAGATCCAAAATACTAAGCACATGTGTTCCTAGATGGCCTATAAGCACCTCAAAACTCAAAATTAAAACTAAATTCATGGATTTGATTTTTCATTGAAATCTATGATTTTTTAATAACTACACTGAAGAAGCTTTATTTTAATTGCTTATTTAATATCTGTATTCTTTATTAGGCTTTAAGCTTCATAAAAGCAAAAATTCTTTATTTATGGATTTATTTCTCAATATATCTCCAAATACTGGAATACTCCAAATACTGTCTTCAAAAACACAGGTTACTGAAACGTTACCTAATTAAAAAGCTGGGTTTATCATGCTTAAAGTTAAAACATTAATGATTTTCCATTTTAAAAAAATCTATAGGGACGCCTCAGTGACTCAGTTGCTTAAATGTCCAACTTCTGATTTCAGCTTAGATTATGATCTCATGGGTTATGAGATCAAGCCCCACACTCAGCTCCATGCATGGGTGGAGTCTGCTTGAGATTCTCTCTCTCTCTCTCTTTTTCCCTCTGTTTCTCCCCCGCCTCAAATAAATACATAAATATTAAAAGGAAAAACTCCTATTTTCTAATAAGGCATGATTTGATCTCCTTCCCCTCCCAACTAATTTCTCCCCTTATCTCAAGCCTGTCCTTAATATATGACTTTACTTGTGCTGACTCTCAACATGAATTTACTTATGACTCCTTTGACCTTCCTAGTATCCAGTTCCATATTTTTCTGGACTCATTTAAAACATGACCTCTTCCAAAAATCTTAATGGACCCACACCCTGACTCCTGCTAAGGCTGTGATCCTACTATGCTTTGAACACCACACTGCCCTCCTTATTATGCACATAAATTTACACCAAATATATATAAATATATATGTATATATAGGGACATTTTCAAATATATATATATATATATATAAATTGTTATCAATCTATATCTATAACAATACCATACTTATATCTATACAGAATAGGTAACTTGTACAAGTTTTTAAGGGAAAGGCATGTATACACAGGGCCTGTGACATCTTTTTTCATGAAAGAGACACTTCATTTATTTGTCAGAGAAAGTGAGTGAGTGAGCAAAGCAGGGGGGAGTGGCAGGTAGAAGGAGAAGCAGGCTCTCACTAAGCAGGGAGTCCAATGCAGGACATAATCCCAGGACCCAGGACCCTGGGATTATGACCTGAGCCAAAGGCAGACACTTAACTGACTGAACCACCCAGGCATCCAGAAAGAGACACTTCAATGTCAAAAAGCTCGTGTCTACTCAACAACACTGCCAACAATATGGTCACTACAAAATACTGCAACCAATCTAATTAAAGAATGAAAAAAACGTTTCTCTGTCAGAGTGAATTTAAAAAAGGCAGGGTCACATATAATTTTGAATTCAAGACATTGTTAAACTGTATTAATTAGATGTTTCTAAGAATTTAAATTACACTGAGAGGGATTATCAATATGAATTTTGTAAATAAAATTGTATTCTGCTGATTAATTTACACACTTTTTCAGAAATAGGGCTTAGAGACAGAGCAATATTTGGCAGAAACAGCAGCAGCTGTTGGGTTGAGGCTGTTATTTTTTTCAATTTTCATCACTGTTTCTACTTAAGGCAATCTGTCTTTTGGTAAGAAAGACCTCATTTTCTTTGCTTACAATTAGTCTACTATCATTCAGCAGGCTGTCACAAAGCAAACATAGGAATTTACAGGTCATGCTCTATCACTAATAATATAAACAATGCAAATGTTGGTAACATACTTAAGAACAAGAAATATGAGAAAGGAAAGCAATGACCATGTATGTATAAAAGACCATTATTATATAGTTAGGTCTACACTATCAAAAAAGCACAATTCTGAAATGAAAATAATTTTATAGAGGAAATGAAAACAAACTAAAGACTTTAGGCCAATTTATTGTTCACTTCAGGGAAGAGATGATATACCTGTATTCTTTACATGAATGTCTATGATCAGTGTAAAGGAAGAGATCCTTTAGAATTATATTTAATCTTGCTTACTGAAATGCCTACTTATTTTTGTCTTCCTAATTTTTCTCACATTTCTTCCACATGTTCATTTTTTCAAGTTATAGTACTTATAGTGCCTATATATGTCAAGTTAAAATCCTACCTATTTATTCCAACCCTACCATAAATGCCTCTTTCCTTGTGTTAGCCTACAAGCATTATTACAGTATTTATCTCATTCCAAGTTAGTATCTGAGAGGATCTGCTCAGCACTAATTATGTGCCAAGTACTCTATCAGTGCTTTTACAGAGTGCTCTCGGTTAATGTTCCGCATCATGTTTTTTTCTAATACTCTCAATTAGTTGCTCATAAGTTAAAGACAGGGATCACATCTGATTCATTTCAAAAAGTTCTATATGATTTTTTTTTTTTTTTTCAGAGAGAGAGTGAGCAGTAGGAGGGGTAGGGGGAGAGTGAGAAAGAATCTCAAGCAGACTTCACACTAAGCATGAAGCCCATGCAAGGCTTGAACTCAGGACTCCAAGAACATGACCTGAGCTGAAATCACAAGTCAGACACTTAAGCAACTGAGCCACCCAGGCACCCCAAGAATACTCTATGGGCTTTTGATTTAAGTAAATATATATTTCTTTTTTTTAAGATTTAATTTATTTATTTGACAGAGAGACAGACAGTGAGAGAGAGAACACAAGCAGAGGCAGGTCTCCCACCAAGCAGGGAGACCAATGCAGTGCTCAATCGCAGAACCCTGGGATCATGACCTGAGCCAAAGGCAGATGCTTAACAACTGAGCCACCCAGGTGCCTCTGATTCAAGCATAACATATATATATATTTTTTTTAAGATTTTATTTATTCATTTGACAGAGAGAGAGAGAGAGATCAAAAATAGGCATAAAGGCAGGCAGAGAGAGAGGGGGAAGCAGGCTCCCCACCAAGCAGAGAGCCCGATGCAGGACTTGATTCCAGGACCCTGAGATCATGACCTGAGCTGAAGGCAGAGGCTTAACCCACCGAACCACCCAGGTACCCTTACAATATATATTTCTTATATGAATTTGAGTTCCTGAAAAAAATTAGGCTTTCTCACATAATAAAGTCAAAACAAATTGCCTCCATTCTCCTTTACTGTCATCTCCTGTAGCTGTCATTCTCAAACGTAGGTCTGCTCAAAACTACCACTTTTGTTTCTTCTCTACTTTCCAAAGATAAATATGAGAATGTGCAAATCATGGCTAAGGATTTTTACAGGAGTTTTACAAGTGCAAGCAAGTACTTTGTGACCCTACCTCACTTAGAGAAATGAATTCATGAGTTGCTTAAGCAAATTATAGAAGGATTTTCTCTTTCAAGCTCATTTTAAACCAGGAGTCAGAAAAAACATGTCCTTAAATCATAGAAGTTCTTAGCAGAATTTTCACTATTTAAGAAGAAATAAAACAATTCTATCACTCAAATTCAAGTTAGCTACGACATACCAAAAGGTAATCTATTCTCCATGTCAAATACTTTAAATCTGGTAAAGGGTCTGTTGCCAACCAGTTATATGGCCTTAGGCATGAAGCTTAGCCTTTTCTCCACATCAGCATCTCTATCTGAAGTGTGGATTCAATTATCTCTAAATTCCCTTCAAGTTATGCTAGATGCTATAAAAAGGCTCTTACTTATTATTATTCTGAGTTATAAACCATTCCTCTATTGTTATAATTATACCTCTATTCTTTCAACCTTTAATATCTATGGTGTTTATATATAAACATGTTAGATTCATATAATCTGTTCTCTACAATATATGTTATAGCATATTTCTTTTTAGAAATGTATCAGTTTCATCGAGCTAGTCAATATTCTCATAGGTATGAAGGAAAAAGAAAAAGATGCACAAGTTTTCCTATTCTCTGCTGAAGATCATCAAGGCTGAAAAGGGAGAATAGCTGGACATTTACATAATTAATTTCCTTTATTATTTAAATTACCCTAACCAATTACTTTAGAATAACAGTCATATTGTGGATCTCACTTTTAGGCTACAGTTTCTTTAAAATTAAATATGAAAACTTGAATTTTTAAAAGCACAGCGTAGGGCAAACTGGAGCAGTTGCCCATTATGATCTATGAGTGGAGACATGGGACAAGACTGCAAAATGAACCTGTTGTTCTCCCTTCTGCATCATAAGAATTTGTGGGATAGAAATGTTTTAGAAAGAATATGGAGAGAAAAAAAAAAGAAAGACTATGGATAAATATTTGCAATAGTTTATCTCAAAATCTTTTTGTCTCTTTTCTCTTTTTATTGAGACTTTGAGACACCCATTCTATAAGTTCAGAATCTTCTAATCTCATGGGCCATAAGATCTATGATCTAAGGCTCATTTAATGATGATACATTAATATTGACAATTTGACTTGCTAGAAATCTCTTAACTACATATTTTTTAGAGAAAGCTGAATAATTGAAAGTATCTTGTAGTCAAGCTCTCAAAAAATTCAGTTTCTTTAGAAAGTAAATAAGACATGAAAACTGTTCTTCAGTGTATGTAAAGAAAAAGGAAAATGCACATACATTCCCATACATAAACATAGTTAAGGACCTAAGGAAGATCCTGAGTGATAAAGTTACCAAATCAACTCCCTTACTGCCTGTGGTAATAATTTATTGCTTACACTCATACATAAAATAAGGCCTTTCTTCATTTTTTTATTCAGCAAGTAGGCCACTTGGTTTACAGCATGTTTGTATATCTATTTTACTTTTATTATATCTTAAACTATATCAGTCCTCTTTTCTGAGACATCTTATAAAAATTACATGTAAACTCAAATATACAATGTTGAAGTATTTTTGGAGGTATCAGCTAATTATATCTAGCATTTAAGAAGACAAAAATCGTGCTTCACCCAGTGCAGTCTGAAAAAGTTCACCCAAGACTTCTAAGATTCTGCTATTGATCTGTGAAAATGCATAACAAAGCAGTCACATATTTGTAGCCCAATCCTTTTTTGCCTTTTCATAACCAAGTGACTTTGAGAAAGTAATAGAAATATTTTGTTTTTAGATTTTACATATAGATAAATAGAAATTTAAATTTAGAATTTTCATTTTGATCCTAGCTTTATTGCAAATATTTAAAATACTTCTACTCGTGTTACTAACAGTATTTAATTTTCATTTGGAAGTCAAAATATGCATTAATGTAATTAATATTATAATTGCAACTATTATTTTATCACTAGCTATTATTAACTTCTTACATATATTGATTTCTTTAAGCCTCAAAGTAAACCTGAGGATATGCTATCATTATTACCATTTACTGATGAGCAAAATTAATATTGAAAATATTAATCAAATGTCCCATTCAATATCTGGCCCTTGAGGTTTCTTATTGCTTTCATTCTCAAATTTTAAATTTTGTTATCATAAATCAGCCCAAAATCA
This sequence comes from Mustela erminea, assembly GCF_009829155.1. Classification (NCBI taxonomy): domain Eukaryota; kingdom Metazoa; phylum Chordata; class Mammalia; order Carnivora; family Mustelidae; genus Mustela; species Mustela erminea. Next base: position 37,390,531 of record NC_045628.1, on the reverse strand, counting down.
TTTATTGGGAAGAAAGAAACCAGAATGAAAATGCATATATATCAGCACTTTTGCTGCTCAGAATAAAGAATTATTAAAGATTTGCAGAGAACCACAAACCTTTTAAAAATCTAAAATGTGAAGCTATTCTCATTCTACCTTCCGTGTTGTAGTGTGGCAATTGCAGGAAAACAGTTAAAAAAAAAAGAAAAGAAAAGAAAAGAAAAAAATCACTAACATGATAACCAGACACTGTAAGAATAGCAGTTGAAAAGGGTAGGTCACCATAAAATGTCCAAATCACATCATAACCTCACATTTTCACTTCCAAATTATCTTTTCCCAGCAGGGTAGAAATAGAGATTCAAACTGCATAACCTTTCATCCAACATTATTGCTGTGCTAGAGAGAAGGCTTAAGTAACTTAATTTTTCTCACAAAACCTGATGTTGATATTTGGCAGCTTCTAATCTGGCTGGATGCCCTCACAGAATTGCAGACTCTCTGCGCTCCTTTTGAGAAGAGTCTGAGGAGGATGAAAGCAGATGCAGACAAATGCAGATGGAGCCCAGAAGCCAAATAGCATTCGGCTCCTCACTACAACAGGAGTAGATTTGGCAGACTCACGGTGTTTTAAGGAAGAAAGGTAATTTTCTATAAAGTAATTAGATAGTCACTTAAACAAACCATTGTGGTGATTTTATTTTGTTTTTGTAACTTTAGGAAATGTTCTTTGAATGCAAGCTAAAATTAAACAGTTGTTTTTGGTTGTTACTGGCTTTGATTATCATTTTTTTAAGGCAATAATGGAATTTAAGGGTTGAAAGTGGTATTTAAATTGGAACATATCCGAACTCATCTCCACAATCAAAGTCAATGTTGACCTTTAAAAACAGATACAACAAAATGAAAGGTCGTTGCCTGGTCTGGCAATTTTAAATCCTATTTCCAAGTTTCCTGATTTTCTGACTACTGCCCTAAACTTCTTAGGGTGGCATTATTTATCCTTAATCCCCTATTCTTACAGAACTGGAGGTTCTCATACCTGTTCCTGCATGCTCTTCCATTAGCGGTTTTCCCCAGTAGTGGTTTTCTGTTCATTTGTTACTTCTTGGGGGTGGGAAGGGACATTTCTTTTCATATCTACTGGAAAGTTCTCAGTGTACTTTCTGACCCCTCGACACCATTTTACTCATTCTGCCTTGGGGAGGTCATCTGATTAACTCAAATTTGTATAACTTTGCTTACCCACAGGAGGTACCTAGAATTTCCCAAAAAGTTTAAGCTTTATAAGGTTTCATCCCTCCCTGGGATATCTATAGTTTTGAGCAGCTAATTTCAGAGACCTTAAACTTTGATATACTCTTTAGACATTCTGAACCATAAAACAAAAAAAGAAATTTAAGAAAGTGATTAAGGTTACCCATGTGTACAGGATATATATGGCATTAGGCCTTGGATTTTACTTTGTGGGCAAGGTATTTTAAACCTGGAAGAGACTTACTAAAGTTTATCCAGCTGGTCTTTTTACACTTGAGTTTTTGTTTTTTTGTTTGTTTTTGTTTTTATTTTTGTTTTGGGTTTTTTTTTTTTTTTTCAATTTCTGAGGTCGGTGAGGGATCTTCAAGCAAGTTCTGTGGTGATTACAGGGACCTGGGTAAAGGCATCATTTCAATAAAAGATGCCTAGACTTCAGAATAAGTGCTGGACATCTACAAGCTTGGCAAAGTAGCTTGGGCCTCAGAGGAAGTTTACAAAGGACCACTTGGGGCATGGCAGTGCTCTGCAAGACAGACCTCCCGGGGCTTAACAGCAAGCAGAACCCCATGATTAGGTTCTGATAAGTAAAGGCTTGTTGCTGCAGTTTAGCAAGCAAAAGACATGGAAACTTCATAACTGCCCTCTAAAAAGGCTAGATTGCTTGTGATCTTGTAAGCTAACAACCAGTATTTGTAGTTGGTTCTGGTAGCTTCAGTATGCAAATGTTCATTGCTTACTTCACAAGTTCAGCATTTCCTAAGTAGGCAAAGATGAAGCAAGAGAACCTTACATTTTAAAAGATATTTTAAAATCTGATTTACAGAATATTTGCTACTTTTACATCATGTGCCAGCTAAAGTTTGTGTGTACAGCACTAGGGTGGTTCTGGCTTTAAAATGTAAATGCAAAGTCTATATGGGTCAAGCTAGATTAGCAGCCCCAAATATTTTTTTTTTAATATTCCCAGTCAAGAAGTAAACTATGAACAGAGCATACCCTGAGTCGTCTAGCCAGTGCAAAGAATCACAGAAACTCAAGATGGTTCTAAATTGGTTAACTTCACATAAGAAAGAAACTTCCCTAGGAGACAGATTTCTTAACTGTAAATAGTTCCATAAGAAGCAACAGAATAAAGAACCATTGTGGTGCATGATTCAAAATGCTCACTCACAAGGCAGAGTAAATACTGGGGTCCTAGCTAGAGACAAAAATGAATAGAGAACGGGGTGTCAGAAACCAGGGACTCAAAGAGGGAACAGAAATTAAGAAAGCTGTGCAAAATGGTAATGTAGGAGAGCCAAAATCAGTCAGTTGGCAGTTGATGTCTTCAATTTTTTTTTTTTTTCCTGTTTCAAAACTTGGAAAAGAAGGAAACCTTTATTAGTTTGCTAGAACTGCCATAACAAAGTACCACTGACTGAGTGGCTTAAACAAAAAAACTATTTTCTCACAATCCTGGAAGCTAGAAGTTCAGATTAAGGTGATTATTTCTTCTGAGCCTTGGACATGATAGTCTTTTCTCTTGCTTCTTTGCCTTTCTTATATACAAATATCTTTTTCTTGTAAAGACACAGTCATGTTGGATTAGGACGCACATAATGGCCTCATTTTAACTTAATTGCCTCTTTACAGCCTTATCTCCAAATATATTCACATCCTGAAGTACTGGAGGTTAGGACTTCAACATGAATTTGGAGGGAACGCAATTCAGACCATAACAATGCTAAATTGGGAATGGTTCCACAAAACCCCAATGAAGCCATGTTTATCATGCTTCATTCCTGCTTATTCTTTGTTTTCTTTACGCTAGTTTCCCAATCTTGGGAGCTCAAATCACTTGTGGAGCACAAAATTTAAGATTTAAGAACAATTAAAGAGATTATAGGACTTCATCTTTATCTCAAGTATTTCAGGGTTTATGGTCTTGAACATTTCTGAGGCTTTCCATCTTCAGATGACCTGAGTTTACTTTAGGTAAGAATCATCTAGGCTGATTTTTAGAGCAGAAGACAACTCACTTTCAGAGACGATTTATAAGCTCATAGAACTGGAAAGTGACAGAACCAGGGCTAGATTGCTGTAGTTTTAAATATCTTTATGCAATCAAATGTGCTAAGCCTTCAACTGAAAAAACACAGAGAATAAATCATATGAGTTACAGAATGATGCTGGATGATTTCTGACCAGTTTAGGGAAGCTTCCTGAGGACATGATTTTGAATCTTTACTATATTCTGATATACCCCACAGTCTGTAATTACATGAACATTGTTACACTACTATTTAAAACATGGCACTAGTCAACAGGTTAAAATAAATTAAAAGTCTGAAACCAGATAATTCAACTACAAATCAATAAATATGTTTAGAAAAAGTTTGAAAGTTTGGAAACTTTCCAAAATGACATTGTTATTAAACATGGCATTTGTTTTCCTTTAACTGAGTCTGTATCTTCTATTACTAATAAACAGCTAAAGAGTCATTTTCTTTGCCTCTTTCTTCCATTTATTTAAATCACACCAAAGGCAAGACCACCTTGAAAATTATGATTTATGTGAAGAGACCTGAAATAACTTATTTGCCAAGAATGGACACATAAATTTGACCAAAAATTTTGTGAAATTTTGGAGCAGTAAATTTTGTGAATAAAGCTACTAGAAAAACAATGAATGTCATTTGATACAGATGTAAAGACATTCTAGAAAGTTATTTTTGCTATAAGCAAATTAAAAACAAAAGAATAATGATGATGATGATGATGATGATGACGATGGTGATTCACACTTATTATGGGCCAGGCAAAATTCTAAGTTCTTTACATGTATTTTAATTCATTGAATCTGCATAAGAAAATGATTAGATATTCCTCACTAGACAGTTGATGAAATGGAGAGAGAAAAGAATCAATAAGTAGTCCTAGATAACATTGCTAGTAAGTGGTAGACTTCTATAAAAATAATCAAATTCCAAGATAGATCAATCTGTACCTAAATTCTTTCTCATGTTGCCTATACATCATTATTTTTATTTTAGTAAATCACACCTACAGAAAAGTTTATAAATCATGTGGGCTGCTCTATGAATTATCAAAAAGTGAATAAACTCATGGAATACCCACTTATAACTAAAAATTAAACACTACCATTACCCCAAGAGTATCACATTCCTACTCTCAGAAGTAACTTCTACTTTGCCTTTTCATATAATATATTATTATGTGACTTGGGTTTTTATTTATTTATTTATTTATTTTAAAATTTATTTATTTGACAGACAGCGATCACAAGTACGCAGAGAGGCCGGCAGAGAAAGAGGAGGAAGCAGGCTCCCCACTGAGCAGAAAGCCCTATGCAGGGCTCAATCCCAGCACCCTGGGATAATGACCTGAGCCAAAGGCAGAGGCATTAACCCACTGAGCCACCCAGGAGCCTCCTGGGTTTTTATTTAAATGAAGTCACAGTTTATATACTATTTATTTTACTTGGCTTTGTTGTTCGTGAGATTCATCGATTTTGTTTCATGGAGAAAATGTTCATGAATATGAGGGTATGTTTCTAAGCTCCTATTCTATTGATTTACTTATCTTTTGTTGAATTAACATATACAATTTATTTTACTATATGACTTTTTTAATGTCACTTTTTTCCATCATAAATATTCTCCTTAATCTCTATGCCCTATTTCCCTCATCCTCCTGTCCCACATCCCTCTGGTAACCATCAGTTTGCTCTCTATAGTTAAGAGTCTGTTCCTTTGTTTGTCTATTTCTCTCTCTTTTCTTTTCCTTTGCTCACTTGTTTTCTCAAATTCCACATATGAGTAAATCATACAGAATTTGTCTTTCTCTAATTTTGCTTTGCCTTATAATCCCTAGCTCTATCCATGTCATCACAAATGGCAAGATTTAATTCTTTTTTATGGCCGAATAATATTCCATTTTATATATATATATATATATATATATATATATATATATATACACACACACATACACACTACTCTATGTATATATACTACATATACTTATATACATATACTACATATACATATCCTACATATACTCTATGTATATATACTACTCTATGTATATATACACATACATATATATGTGTGTGTGTGTCAGTATCACATGTTCTTTACCCATTCATCTATCAATGAACTCGGGCCCCTTCCATAGTTTGGCTATTGTAAATAATGCTGCAATGAACATAGGGGTGCATGTATCCTTCTGAGCTGCTGTTTTACTGGGGACAAATACCAAGTATTGCAGTACCTGGATCAAAGGGTAGTTCTATTTTTAATTTTTTGAGGTATCTCCATACTCTTTTCCACAATGGCTACATCAGTTTGCATTCCCACCAACAGTGCTAGAGTTTCTTTTTTTCCACATGTTCACCATCACTGGTTGTTTCTTATGTTTTTGATTTTAGTGATTCTAACAGGCATGACATGATATCTCATTAGGGTTTTGATTTGCATTTCCCCAATGATTAGGGATCCTGAGCATCTTTTCATGTATCTTGGACATCTGTATGCCTTCTTTGGAGAAATGTCTGTTATGTCTTCTGTCCTTTTTTTAATTGGAATATTTGGTTTTTGGGTATTGAGTTGTACCAGTTCTTTACTGGATATGTTATTTGCAAATATCTTTTCCCATTCAACAGATCGTCTTTTAGTTTTGTTAAATGTTTCCTTCACAGTGTAGAAATTCTTTATATTAATGTAGTCACAACAGTTTATTTCTGATTTTATTTCCCTTCCCTCAGGAGACATATCTAGAAAAATATTGCTATTGCTGATGTCAGAGATTACTGCCTGTGTTCTCTTCAAAGATTTTTATGGTTTCAGATCTCACATTTTAGCTCTTTAATCCATTTTGAGTTTCTTTTCATGTATGCTGAAAGAAAGTGGGCATTCCATTCTTTTACATGTCTAGTTTTCCCAACACCATTTATTGAAGAAATTTTTCCTATTGTATATGCATTCCTTCTTTGTCAAAGATTAACTGACCATAATACTGTGGCTTACTTCTGGGTTTTCTGGTCTATTCCACTGATCTGTGTGTCTATTTTTATGCCTAATTTACTACATAATTTTTTTTAAAACATTGATCCTGTTTTCTAAGATTTCCATGGCTCTTCCTGGTTCTTTATATTTCAATAAAAAATTAGAAAAAATTTTTCAGTTTACATATGTGTACCTGCACAAACTCCCAGGATTCTTTATCCAGGGAAGCCACTGAACATATAAATCAATTTGAGAAATTTTACATCTTTCCAATATTGAATATTCCAATAAAAATGTGGTTTGTTCTTCCTTTTATTTGTACCTCTATAATTTCTCTCAATAATTTTTGTACTTTTCTATTTAGAGGTCTTGCACAAATTTATTCCTAGGAGTTTTGCTTTACCTGCTGATGTAAGTGATATAAAATTACAAAATTTATTTCCCAATTGTTTCTTGGCTAAATATATTTAAATGAAGCTGATTTTTAGATTGACATTATATCTAATAAGCTTACTAAGTCTTATTTTAATTTAATTTAATTTAATTTTAATTTGTCTGTAAGCCTTTTTTTCCTCCAATCCTACATACTTTTTCTTACAGCAATAAGAAACTCCAGAACAAGAAAAATGAAGGTGCCAACAGTGGACACCCTTACATATTTGTGACCTATTGGTATTTCATCATCTGGTATGCCTCTGCAAGTTTTTATTTGTTTTGTTTTGTTTCATTTAAAATTCATAATTGAATTAAGTTCTTTTCTACTCCCATTACACTAAGAGAACATTGTTGCTGGTGATAATTGTTGGCTTGGTTTTGGTTTTTAATCATAAAACTGTGTCGAGTTTTGCTTTATCAAATGCTTTTCTCTGAATTTTCTGACATTACTTTTCTCTTCTCCTTTGTTCTGTAAATGTAGTGAATTACATGAATTGATTACCCAGTGTTAACTGAATCTTACATTCATGAATTAAACCCAGTTTGGTGATAATATACAATTTATTTTATGTATCATTGGACTTGGTGTGCTGATCTTTTGTTTAGGATTTTTGCAACCGTGTTTATAAGATACTTTATGCTATAGTTGTTTTTTTTCTTTCTTTTAAGATCCTTGTAAGATTTTTAAGTAAGGGGATGTGTTCTCAAAACAAAAAAGTTGTTCATTTTTTCCTATCATCTGAAAAGATTTGTGGATATATTAATAGTATTTCTTTCTTAAACATTTGGAAGAATTCACTAATGAAACCATCTGCATTTGTAGTTAATTTGAGGACAGGTTTTAAATTATGAATTCAGTTTATTCAATAGGTCAGGGCTACAGAGAATTTTTTTTTCTTCTTTCCTAGTTTGCTCTTAAACCTCAAAAGTTATTCATTCCAAACAGACTGTCCAGAGCTCTTTGCCTTTTCGAACCCTTTCCGAATCTTTAGCTACCATGACAGCAACAGCAAAAAAGCAGAAAGACTAATATAAAGAATAAGCTGGCACACAATCACAAAAAATACTTTCTCAATTCAATTATAGATAGAGATGATCAAAGGGAAATTTCACTCTCATCAAGTGAAAAAAAAAATAAACTGAAAACCTTCATGTGGATTTTCTTAATTTTACATTAACTCTCATTCCATGCTATTATGTTTTACTATTTTAAAGTTAAATACAGAGTTAAAAATGTGTTAGAAAAAGTACTTTTCTTCAACCTTGTTAAGGAGATATAATGTAAGCAGCTACTAAGGAATCTGGTACAGGGAATAAATTGGCAAATCTTAATCAGATGTGAGTGGTTTTGGTTTTGTCTTATACATTCTTATACATGTTATTATACATTCAATGTCCAAGTTTATACCTTAAACCAAGTATACGTTTGTAAGTATAAATACTTAAAATGTGACATGTACATAAATATAAATATATAAATATTTTAATATTTAATCAAAAGATTACATTTAAAAAATTATACTTTTGCTTTATATTCTAGCAGTGAATATATGCTGAATATAAAATTTATCTTAGATAAGATTACTAGAATTAAAATGTTGCTAGTGTTAAATAACACTACTCGGTATAACATACAAATTTATTTACTACTTATTATTCACCAGTGATCTTAAAATTATTTAAAATACTTTCACCTTTGATTGTATAGTAGTTCCTAGTATTTGTCAATTACAGGATAAAATAAAATTACTTTGCTAATACAAAACTCAATGTTTAAAGTTAATTATAATAATTTAAATAAAAGCAAGGGCTATATATATATTCATTTAATAATACAGAAAAGCATTAAATATAATTTTACATTTTAATTTCTTTTTTTCCTAAAATACACACCAAAAAAACACCCAAACATTATATATATAGCTCCCATTATCTTGTTAGTTGTCAACACTATATGACATCACTATAGATGACATAAAATGTTGCCTAGTTATTTTCTTGTACTAAAAGAATCAGCCTCGCTGGGAATTCAGAGACCACAGAAATGTAAGCATGAATATCTGTTTAAATATCTAACAACACTAGTTAATACCTAAGTAAATATATGTAAAATTATGGTGTATAATAACTTCTTTGAAAAAAGGTTTTCTAATTCTTACAAAGCCAGAAATGTTTATATAAATATGTGGTATTTTTCCTCATCAAGAACCAGTAATATAATTATAAATAATAGCGTAGAGGAAGATCAATAGCTTGGTAGAAGTACTTTAACTCAGAGCTTTACTCAGTTTATCACAAACAATTCAATACATTAACTTTGATAAATATCCAATATATATCCTAGAATTATTTAATTTGCAACTTACATGTGTTCAGGTTTAAACTTTTTTACACTAACCTAACAGTTAAGTTACTGAATTGTCTTCATGTTTTGATTGTTTTTCTCCTGCAGTGGGCCTGACTGAGCCTTGTTTAGAACCCTGTCATATTACCTGTACAAGTCAACACAACAACCGATTCTATATGAACAAAGTTGCAAAAAATTTAGGACTATTTTTTGTTGTAAATATCAATAGTTCACCTTTGGCTGAACCCAGAATATTTGGAGTGTATATATTTTGCTCAGATAAAACACTAAGAAATAATGGTTGTCTGTCAATCAAAATGGATAAACAGAGTCAAAATATTGCACTTATTTTCCTCTTTTTTCTCTTGCACCCAAGACCAAAATAAGTTCAAACATGAGTCTCATAAGGTGGAAAAAAATCTTCAGAGAGACAATAAGGTGTCCAGGGATGAAAACAAGGCTCTCAGAAAAGAAAACAAGTCCCTTTGGGGAGAAAATAAAGCTCTTCAACGAGAAAACAAAGCCTTCCGAATGGACAACCAGTTGATCAGGGAGATAAATCAATCCTTGAGACAGCAAAACGAGGTTCTATGGAAGTTTAAAAATGTGGTTTTAGAGAGCCAAAAACCAGCAGGGGAAAAAATCAATGCTTTGAACATAGAAAGAAAATCTTATTGGCAACAGAATCGAGCCCTAGAAGCACAGATCAAGGCTATCAGAGAACAAGAGAAGGCCTTCCAGAATGAAGCAAAAGCTCTTCAGGAAGAAATAAGGTCTCTCCATGAGGAGATAAAGGCCTTGCAACACCAGGAGAGAGCAATCAAGATGGAGGAACAAGCCCTGATGAAAGAAGGAATAGCACTAGAGATGGAAGAACAGGCTCTGTGGAAGGAGGAACAGGCACTTCGCGAGGAGAACAAGGCTCTTAGAGAAGAAAACGGGGCTCTTCAAGAGGAGGAGAAAGCCCTTCTGGAAGAGGCAAAGGTACTTCAAGAGTGGAATAAGATTCTTCAGGGAGAAGACAACAAATACACTTCTTGGAAAAATGCACAAGAATAAAACAGAGCAGGAGAACTGTGACTTGAAGACATAACTAACAAACCATGAAGACCATTGACATTCCAGTAAAAATCATTAAAACTTTTTAAGGTGAAATACTGTTGTTGGGATTGAAATCAAAAACCTGTAAATTTACAGCACTCAGTATCTGGTCCTGGAAACTAAATAAATTTCTGAAAAGTTAAAAAATAAAAAAGGAAAATTATTCTTTTGGCTTTACTTAGGTATCACACTACTGTTGGAGATACGTATTATTCCAGAATAATCTGCAAAGATATATTGCTCAAAACATGACACTGAATGCACAAGGGGTCTGCCCTTTACTTTCAAAGACATTGGATGAATATTATAAGATAACAGCACAGTGGAAATATCTGTCTCAAAACTTGGTCTTAGAATTATGAATATAGTGAAATATAAAGTTTTCCATACTTCATATGTACTGTAAAACAAATGTACTATAGAAGAATATCCTGTGTCTTTTATGCTTAGTTCAGCCATCTAGTTCAGGAGGTCAATCAAATAAGAGGAATTTTTAAAATAGTCAATAATACAACAATTGAGTGTTTACCAGCTTCCCCACTTTCTCTTTATTTTTACTTCCAGCTCTTGTCCTTCTGCCTGCAGGGAGGGAGGATCTCCTAACAAATGTGTTAAAGAAAGAAAGGAAGGACTGAGGAAACAAGTCTCCAAACTTACAATGGAGGTTTTGGAGTTTGGAATGAGAATGTATGGAGCAGTTCATAATGAATGTAAATTAGGGAAGGAAGAAATGGATTTTTCAGAAGTGTTAATGCTGGTAATTGATCTAATTGAATTCTCTTTAAAAAATAATTATGCCAAAACTGAATCACATGGACTGATGGATTTATTAGACTTTCATACGTAGTTACAGATCGCTAGAGTACAACCTGCATAGAGGGCTGGTGCCATATCTTATTTTTCATCATTGCAAATTTGAACATTTAATTCAGGATATGTGTTTAATGGGTTTTACTGAACATAACTGAAGTTTATATCTCGTTCTGGTTCTTGTCTGGTGTTGGGGAATGGGAGAATAAGAAAACTATAGGAAGAGAACAATTGTCTCTCCTAGGTGCTGTGGCATCTGCAAAAGACCAGCATACACTTATTGAATACCTGTAATTAGCACTCTATTAAGTAAGACATTTACACTTAGGTATAAAAGGATTTTAATGATTCCACAGAATATAAAAGAAGATAAAACATTATTACTTCATTCCTTAAGAAAGACTACCATGCCTGAAAACAATTTGCTGACCACTGTTTCTTAGAACTTGTATTATAGCTACCATTTAAATAAAATAATCAGCTTTGGAGAATATTAAAAAGCAAAGTTTGTAGATGTATGCTTGATTGATGTGCAGTCCAACTGGGACAGAGAAGAAATGCAAAGCCTGTATCATTGTTTCTACCTCAAAAGATAGGGAAGAAGACTGCAGCTTGGTGTTCTAGGGATTTATGAATATGTGGCTATATTGCCTACACATTAATCTTGATATTTTATTGTTCAAAGAAAAGAGCTCTTGCTCTACAAATTCCCTGCTATAGTATTTAGGAGAAATAAATTATTTTACTGTTTGGTGACCACATCAGAAGAGCAGTGTCCATGGTGTGGGAATAGTTATCAAGTGCTCCTCTCAGTGAGAAAGTTGTCATTATTGCATCATAGTTAAATCAGCAGCGACTCAAGTTAAACTGTAAGCTTAGTGCATACTGATCAGAATTTCAATATGTTTTCTTTGAATTTAAATGCTAACCTGAAAATTGGCACTGCTACAAAGAAATTTTGATTAATCTTTATAGTCCACTCTACATGTGAAACATTATAGAAGTAGGGAATGGGTTAAAACAATTTATGTTGATATCACTTATCATAATGTCTGATGTTTTACCCTTACAAACTAACCAAAATCTTCTTCTAAAATTTCCAGTTACTATATTTATGAAATACCATATTTATGAAATACTATATTGAAAACTATATTTCCCATAATTAGTTGGATACATTTACATGTACATTAAAAAGTTTTCATATTTCTTGTTAGATATCAATTTCATGGAAATTGTGTGTTAAAAAGTAGAAATACTTTTAGAGAAAAATGGGGGCATTCTAATACTCACAATGCAGGAACTTAAGTATATATGAACTTTCTTTCTTTGTTGTTCATTTCTAGATCTTTCCTCATAATTTCCAGAAAGGATGGTACCTGAATACCTAGTGTTCCCAGTGGGACTGCCCTTCCTCCAGTCCAGTAGTTATTAACTGCAGGAAAGAACACTTGCATGAATGCTCCAAATATCACCTTAGAGATGACAGATTGCTTAACTTTAAGACACCCTCAGGTCTAAAGCCATATACTAATGTCCATTTATTTAAGACCACATGTTTCAGGGTCCCAAGTTGACCCTTCTTCGCTTTGATTTATATCCCATGATGCTCTATATAAGCTCTAATATATCCCAATTCTACATCATTTCTTACTCTCTTGAACATTTTATCTAACCTCCAATATTTTTACCTCTTTCCTGATAGTTCTTTTGTCTGTTTAACTTAGATAGACCTCAGTGACACTCCTCACTTAGTATACCTTTCAGGTGAAAGCTTTCAGGCACCAGTAAAGATGGAGCTAGTGTAGGTTTCCACATTTCTCTATTTAGAAAAACATTACCCTACTTCCTCCTACAAAACAATTTGTTTCAGTGAAGACCTTATGAGATACCACTTCAATCTTATGTGATACTTCATATTCATTTGTCTCATTCAGACATTAAAACTTTTGGAATCTGGTTCACAATATTTCTCTTCCTGCCTGCTTTCTGCTTTTACTTTGTCTGTATGACTTCATAGTGCATGTAGACGATTAGTCCAGAAATGTGCCAATCAGCACCTTAGATCTTATTTTCTCTTTTTAAAGATTTCATTTATTTATTTGAGAGATAGAGAGAAAAAAAACAAGCAGGGGGGAGAGGGAGAAGCAGACTCTCCACTGAGCAGGGAGCCCATTGTGGGGCTCAACCCCAGGACCCTGGGATCATGACCTGAGCTGAAGGCACTTAACTGATTGACCCAGCCAGGAGCACCCTGGATCTTATTTTCAAAAACTATTTCCTCCAGATCATCTCAGTCTCCAACCTCATTGTCATACCTCAACACCTTTATGATTGGCAAGTACACTGACTCTGACCTAATTCTCTGGCCAGTGTAGAGTGGTATTTACTTATAGGGAATACTAGTCTCAATTTCACTATAGTTTCCTGTAATGTACCCTAGTTAGTCCCAGCCCCCACCAAAGATCTACAAGAATAAGCCAAAGCTATTGTTATATCATCTGAAAATAGACAAGATATTCAAGGACTGAGGGATACTGAAGCTTGCTAAAAGAGACTGTTCATAATTGGCTCAAAGAACTGTACACATTTTTTTCAACTTGGCATTCATGATGTCACGCTGGTGTCTTCAACTTTGTATACTCCAAAGTAAGGCTTTCTTTTTTCTTTTCTCTTCCTTCCTTGTTCCTTCCTTCCTTCCTTTCGTAAAACTAATAAACATTTACCAACACAAAGTCAAAGTACTTGAAAATTGCTTAAAGAAAACAATGAAATCTAGATGTTTTATAATCCCTGAATTTGTGCATTTTAAATAGACAATACTCTCCAATTAATTTCAGATATTGATAGCATCAGATATTTATCTTCCAAATAAATTCCATGAGACATTAATGGTCTACACTGTGTTGACCATGATTCATATTTTAAACAGGAAAAATAAATGGATATAATTGAAACAATGAATCAAGACCTTCTTCCTCTAAAACATTATTATCATTATTTTTATCAAGGCATATATTTTAATATTTACATAACTAGTTAAGAATCATAGTTACTATTCTTAAAAAAATATTAGTAGCTAATTTTGTAATAGGGAATGAAAAGCATAAAGTAACTGCAAAATTGCACAAATTCAAAAAGAAATTGAAAATAGATAAACAGCTATTTTATGTTCAGGATGCTATCTATACCTTATGTTCAGAGACTATAATACGCCAGACAGCAATCCCAAGGAAATGTATCACTAAGTGTCTCCAAAAGGAAATCATTGTGTAGTGAAGGTGGCTAAGAAAATATTAGAGATGTCCGAAATTACAGATTTTGCACTGAGCAAGGTGCGATAAACTAAGTTAAATTCATAGTGAAAAGCCGGGGGTACCTGGGGGCTCAGTTGTTAAGTGGCTGCCTTTGGCTCACGTCCTGATCCCAGGGTTCTGTGATCAAACCCCGCACCTGCTTCTCCCTCTCTCACTCCCCCTGCTTGGGTACCCTCTCTGGCCATCTCTAACCATCAAATAAATAAATAAAATCTTTAAAAAAAAGAAAGGAAAGAAAAGGACCTACAGTTGTATCACCAAAGGAGAACAAATTTAGGGTTATTTTACTAAATAAAAACAAAATGAAACAAATAATCACGATTCACCCAATTTTGATATTTATATTATTTCTGAAAAAAAAATAACTAAAGAGAGAAGTTTGATCAACAATATTAAAAAAAGATATTTGGTATTACCTGTGATTCTGCTCCAACCTTTATTTTTAAGTTCTAAAATCCTTGGATGTATCTTTGAAACAGTAAAATTACATGTATTATATACTTTACACCTCCTAAAAATATCTAATAACATTCAGTTTATAGAAACTTTCACTATTACCACTGCACAGTGGAAAATTTTAGTATCTTTGATAATTTTTTTTAAAAACCTTTCTGATTTAAGCTCATTAGAAAAACTAGAGGTAAATTTTGAATCACTACAACACATAATGCCATAACAAATGAGACCAAAAGGACCTTTAAAAATCTTTTCTATGAACACTAGGGATTTTATTTCCCAAATGTGATAATACGTAAAAGCAGTTCTATTACGTCATCACTCCTTATGTTCATTCCAATTGTTTTCCCATAGTGAATCTAAGCTAAACCACCTGATCTGCTTTAGCTAAGGAGATGTGACCAAATGACATAAGCAGAAAGAATATCAAAGAAACATTTACCTATTTCTACTTAAATGCTATGATCTCTACCACTACCCTCAGAGCACTCCTGCGCTAGTTTGCTTTGAGGTAGAAGACTTCTTGAGCAGATTCAATTTCTATCAGTCATCATTCCGTTGGATGACAACAAATTTCTGAGCACAGACATGTGCATAAGTCTATCACAAGCTGGAACAGCCCAGAAGAGTCAAGTCTTAATTATCAACCCACAGTCCTATGAGCCAGATTAATGCTTATTAATTTTAGAAAATGTTGTTGGGCTTGTTTTAAAATTTGATTAAGGCAATAAGCATCTGATAAACTGAAATTTGTCTTCTGCTATTGTTTTATATTTTTTTAAATTCCTTTTTATTTTAAGATTTATTTATTTATTTATTTGACAGAGATCACAAGTAGGCAGAGAGGCAGGCAGAGAGAGAGGAGGAAGCAGGCTCCCTGCTGAGCAGAGAGCCTGATGCAGGGCTCGATCCCAGGACTCTGGGATCATGACCTGAGCCAAAGGCAGAGGCTTTAACCCACTGAGCCACCCAGGCATCCCTATTTTTTAAAATTTTAATATTTAAAAAAGTTTAAGGCATTTTCAGTTAAACAATGACATGTTCTGCTGTATACATTTGTAACAATAAATCCACTTATAAAAATTAATGTCTTGTAAATACATTTTACCAAATTAGGAAAATGTCATAGTTAACAGAAAACTGCAGTGATAATATGTTCTAAAAATGTTAATAAGCTCTTCAATTTAGATGAAAGAATAAACAATCATGCTATTAGTAAATGAAATTTCAGAATAAATGCATACAAATTATACTTTAAACTGAAAATAAGATGACAAGTGTTAACTAGTTATTTATGTATGACAAGAAAAAGTGCAAAAGCTTTAAAGTACATCTAAGTCATACTTCTTTTTTTATTTTATTTTTTTTTTATTAAGTCATACTTCTAATCTGTATTCAACCTAGGAAAATTTCAGATACATATAATCTGTAAGATTATCTTCATACTCAGTTAACAGAAATCATATGATAGAAAGGACTATCTTTAATTTTAGAAAACTGGGTTATTCTAGACTGGCTTCATTTATTTTTCTGGTAGACATAGCCAATTATTAATAAATCAGAGATAATCTATCCTTTGAATAGCTTCATAACTAACCAGTTTTCTCCTACAACAGCATTACGTCATGTGTCCCACAATTCCTGAACCGATCTTAAAGTAGGCAGTAGAGCACCAGGTAAACTTTGAAATTAAGTTAAATCCCATAGATGTCAGGTATTAAAGCCAACAAAATTCACTGTGTTTCCAAGTCCCCTTCACTGATGACATGTCTGAAAATTTGGTTTTCCAAAGGCAAACTTCCATATAGCCTCCTATATAATGCAGAAAGTGAGTGAGTTCAAAATCTGATGCAGGTATATAAAGGAATTTAATAAGTGGTAAGTGTCATTTAATACATTGAATAAAAGATGACTTAGCCACTTAGTGATTTCCACCATAGATTATTATCTGATAAAGTAAAGTTAGGCATATTCTCCACTTCTTTCCCTCATTACTACCAAAACACAACATATATTTTTGTATGGGTATGTGAAATAGCTATACATTGATATCTGTACCCATATACCATGGTTTGCTAGGACTGTTATAATGAATTATCACAGATTGGGATGCTTAAATAATTTATCTCTTTATAGTTCTGGAGTCTACAAGTCTAAGATAAAAATACTGGCAGGATTGCGTTCTGAGGTCTCTCTCCTCGGCTTCTTTATGGTCATCTTCTGTGTCTTCACATGGTGTTCCCTTTGTGTGTCTGTGGTTTAATATTTCTTATTATGACCACCCATGTGACTTCCTTTTAATTATCTCATTCAAGTCCCTATCACCAAGTGTTGTCACATTCTAAAGTGTTGAGGGGTTAGGAACTCAACATATAAAATTTAGGAGAATACACTTCAGCCCTGAACACCATACATAAAATACAGATATATTTCAATATATAGGATATTGTAATGTAGCACATAAAGCATACCATCATAAAAAAGAGAAAATCTAGGGTCTATACAAAAAAGAAGAGTTATGTATTTGTTAAAATAAAAAACAAAAACTCTCCTTAGCAAAATTTACTATTAGCAAAATGGATGACTATACAAAAAGTCAGAAAAAACATTTGCAGTACACATCCCATAGAAAAACTCTAAATATTAATATGAAGAAGAAAATGATCTTTGGAGAAAGAATATAATCAGGATGGAATGGAGAAGTAAAACAAAACAAAACAAAAATCAACACATTAGATTTCCATTCCTGAAAAATTATGTCTGAGTTTGGTATACTCCTTGTGTATTGGATCTAATCCTACCAAGCATCTCTGAGTTAAGAACAGCTTCTCTGGTCAAGACAGATTTTTCTCAACCACCACATTCCATTCTGTAGAGAAAGCTGAGATGCTGACTTCCCTTTTCCAGCTGGTTCCAATGGCTTAAACTGTTCTCTTGACATCATCATTGAGATGGCTGATAACACATCAGAAGAGGAAAAGTCCAAGTTGGCAGGGGATTGGTTACTCTAGCTCAGTTCTGGGAACTTACAGCCACTTGCCATTCTTTCCTGCTATCTCAGATGACTACAGTAGTATTTTCAGTGGTCTGTGTGAATATGCCAAGGAGAACACGCGAGCACAAAGTGGGGATTCAAGATCCCAACCTATTCCAGAATATCTATGCAACATCTCTAGGATACAGTAGTAGTATGAAGAATGTTTCTGAACCAGCTTTGAGCGATAATGCTTTTTATCTATCCACAGCAATTAAACTGCCATCTTGTTGATGGCAGTTGATTCTTAAACTGAAAGGTTGAATTACAGAAGTAAGTTACTTTGCTAGTGAGTGGATCTTACAGATCCTTTACAATCACAACTCTACATCACTTTTTCCTTCCTAATAAATTAGTTCTTTTTAGTTTTCATAAAACCCTATGAGCTGGGAAAGAAACTATGGAAAGAACCCAGATGTCCATCAATAGATGAATGGATGAAGAAGATGTGGTGCATATATATATATATAATGGAATACTATGCAGCCATCAAAAGAAATGAAATCTTACCATTTGCAGTAATGTGTATGGAACTAGAGGGTATTATGCAGAGTGAAATGAGTCAATCAGAGAAAGACAATTATCATACGATCTCCCTGATATGAGGAATTTGAGAGGCAAAGTGGGGGGTTTGGGGGGGTAGGGAAGGAAAAAATGAAACACGATTGGATCAGGAGGGAGACAAACCATAAGAGACTCTTAATCTCACAAAACAATCTGAGGGTTGCCAGGGGGAGGGGGGAGGGGAGTGGTTGGGTTATGGACATTGGGGAGGGTATGTGCTATGGTGAGTGCTGTGAAGTATGTAAGCCTGATGATTCACAGACCTGTACCCCTGGGGCCAATAATACATTATTTGTTAATAAAAAATAAAAATAAAAATAAAAAAACTATGAGCTGGGAAGATATTATATACTAGTTTACAGAAATGTAAAAATCTCAGGTTCCATCCCTTGACATGTATAAGAACTGAGTTGCTATTCTGCAACAAGGGATTGGGCCCTTATAAGGATGTTTTCCAAACTGTTCCATGTCCTATCTATAATGATATATTACATTAATCCAAGAACTGTTGATAAGCCTTTTAGGACTTGATTTCAGAGAATTTTTCATGCTACCCAGAGTGAGTGAATTGACATATTAGCATACAAAATCACCCTTAAAGTTTTGGTTTTTGAAACTTCAAGAAAATTGGGACATTTTTTTCATAATTTATCATGAATTATAGATAATTTCTTCCTAAAGACTCATTTTTTTGTCTTTGTCATAATATTATTATTTAATATGATCCTTCTGTACACAATACATATGCCATAACATAACACATGTTAAAGCTTTACAAAGACAGCAAACATTATTTTCCACTCTACAATAAATGACACATTTCTTTCCTAGTAAGAGAAGGATCAAATACAAAAGAATTAAATAAATTCTGTTTAAAGCATTTTTAGGTATTGAAGAAATAGATGAGGTAGAAAGTACATTTTTGAATGTCATTACAGGGTTACAACAGAGATACTGAATGTAGGAGTCTATTGATAGAATTCCAGTAAGCACGGTTTAATTCCAAATCAGTCACAGTTCTGACTCAGAAAGAATTTTTTTTTTCAATCTACATTGTGCACGTTGTTAGTGAACATATTAGTTAATGACCTGAAGGCAAATCCCTGACAATGTGATTTTGTGCTAATTGTGTGGAAAAATATTTCTAGCTTTTAAAAATGCTACATTCTGAGATACTATAGGGAATTCATCTTCCCTATTTGAGCTATTCTATTCAACCTTCCTCAAGGGCACTGAATCATATTGAATGAGTCATCCAGTATTCACATCATATCTAAAATCAAGGAAAATTCTCAAGAGGAAATATTAGGGATTAAATACTCTCATTCTGTTTACATTCAGTTGGCATTAAAATAAAAAATAAGTTAAAAAATCAATTGTATTAAGATTATAGATATTTTAATATCTCATTTTCATAGTGCTTTATATTAAAATGCCAAATCTTTAGATATAACAATATTTTTATCTTTATATTGGAAAAAGCTCCTTATTTTAAATTCATTTTCTTTAAAACATTTTTTCTTGATTGTTAATCGAATTAAATACACTAGGCTCCTATTAAAATAAATGTATGCTTCATGAGGGTGCTTACTGAAGGAAGACCAGTGCTTTAGCAGCCTTAGGCTGGAAAATATTAAGTTGAGGTATGTTAAAGAATGAAGCTATAAAATCCATATAAATTTTAAATTGTTACAAGAACACTTGCTTTTGACTTTATTATGATTATAAAAGCATATTTAGAAATACTGAGTCTTGGGGCATCTGGTTCTGTCAGTTAAGCATCGGCCCTCAGGTCAGGTCATGATTCTGGGGTCCTGGCTCAGGGATCAAGCTCCACACCAGGCTTTCTACTCAGTAAGAGCCTATTTCTCCCTCTCCCTCTGCCTGCCACTCTGTCTACTTGTGCTCTCTCTCTCTCAAATAAATAAATAAAATCTTAAAAAAATAAAAATTAAAAAATAAAGACACTGATTCTTTTGTTCATAACACATAATGGACTTGAGGATATTTACATATTAAATGTGTTCATGATTTTATTTTCAATTAACCAAATATAAATATGAATGCTCTAAACAATACAAAAACCATTCAGGTTTAAAAGTTAAAATTTCTTTCATTTTAAATGCATTTTAATTGCATTTTTCACATAATGAAAATTTCCATACTCTACCCCTGCCACACACACCCACAGAACCTTTTCTAATATATTTAGTGTACATATTTTCGATCCACCTAAATTATGCTGAATTAAGTATAAAAAGTCTTTAAAAATTATATAGTTTTGTTTTGAAATGTGTTTTCATTTTTATAAACAGCACCGTCCTCTAAACTATATTATACTCTTACTTTTTCCATTCAATGTTAATCATTTAAATTATTTTGAGGCTCTTTTATAATAAATGTAATTAATTATATTTGATGTATTCATTTATCATACAAGCACATAGATAGATCTCACAGTTGTAAAATGTACCTCTCCGAATGGACTTATTATTTGCCTCTGTGCTACCCAAAACTACAACACTGTGATTACTATCTTTATTAATATCTCTCTGTAGACTTGTAGGAAAGATTTTTTGGGGTATTCACTCTACCGGATGACTAATTGGTAGATATAGGATATTTCCATATGTGTTTTAACCAGATGTTATTAACATCTCCAGAATGCTTATACAAGTTTATATTCTCATCAGCAATGCTCAAAGTTTCCAATTTCCCCATATTCTTACATTTCATTGTACTGCCTTTTCATTTTTGCCAATCTGCTACTTGCAAGAGGGTATGCGATTTTTATTTTAATATGTATTTCTACATTTACTGAATAAGCTGTGAATATAACAGCTATGCAGATAGTTCCTCAAAGGCAATTGACAAAATTAACAAAGAGCACAGATCTTAAACCAAGACAGCCTAAGGGCAAATCCTGCCTCTATCACTTACTTAGACAAAAATAAACTTTAAAAAACATTATTTACCTCTCCCTGCCTGTCTATTCATCTGTAATGAGGATAACCATAATTCTGTGAGTGTTAAATAAATTAATATGTATAAAATGCTTAGCACAGTGTCTAGCACACAGTAATTATTATATAATTATTCATGTCCTGAGCACATATTTTCAAATATTTGCTTTGATTGTTGAACTGAATGCTTTCCTTTATAATATAAACATTAAGCATTTGCTTATGTGTCCCATTGCCTATATCATCTCCAGTCTGTCATACAGAAGTTAACTTTGCCTGTAATGTAGTTTTTTTATTAAAAATCTTTTACTTTAACCTAGCCAAAGTAAAAATTATTTGCATATTGTTTATACTATGTGGATTTGTTTTTTAAAAATGTTGCTAACACTGTGGTCACAAAAGTATCCTATATTTTATGTCATTAATTTTACTTTTGACATTTAATGTCAAATCTATGTAAATCAATTTTTTTATCCAACTCTGTAATCCAACTTTTAAAGTCCATACACTGAGTCAAATTAACATATATCATCTACTAAAAAAATGTGTAATTTTCCTGCTGCCAATATACTATCTCTTATCAAGTATGAAATAACCACATGTTCACAGATCTGTTTCTGGGCTCTCTCTCCCCTATTTTTCAGTTCTTTTACAAAAACTACACTTTTTACTATTACATTTTTGTTAAGTGTCTTCATGTCTACTAATAACACACACACACACATATACATGCATATAATGTATGTATATTTAACTTTCCACTTTACAATTATAACAGATATCCTTAACTTTATCTTGGTATATAAATTATAGAATAGGTGTAGTTTCCCAAAAGTTTCTCCTAGAAATCTGTTAGAATTTTATTGAGTATATAGATAAATTTAAGCAGAACTGACACGTTTAAGTTTGCCCATCCACGAACATGTTTTACCTTTTATTGGAGTTCTCTTTGTAAGATTTTTATATAACAAGGGTCAAATACTCAAATCAGACTCAGTAATTATAGTTTCTCTTATAAGAAATTACAGATTTCTTACCAGTAATTTAAGAAGTCCAGACAATCACAAAGCACAGATAAAAGATGGCTATGCCTGAGAATTCTCCAGCTCCCTGGGTCCCTTCCTGATATTCCAGGATGTACCATGATTTAGAATTCACACATGAGGTTTCAAATGATTAAAGTAGGACACAACTTTCAAAAAGAGAGATATTTCAATTGTGAAATATCTTCCTTTTATATTCCCATAATTTATGTGATATATTCCAGGGTGTTAAATCCCATAATCCCTAGATTCTGGCTTTATTTACAACAAACATATTGAGAGACAAGCTACATACTGCTAAAATATCGTGTAGTTTAGGACTTTCCATTATCTTTCTCCATTATCTTTCCACTAAGAAATAGCAACACCAATTATGGTTAGCATGTTCAATAAGAAAGAGGTAGGTGGTACAGTTGATTAAGTGACTGACTCTTAGTTTCAGCTCAGGTTGTGATCTCAGGGTTTTGAAATCCAGCCCTGCACAGAATCTCTGCTTCAGATCTCTTTCCCTCTCTCTCTATCCCTCCCTCTCATGCCTTCTCTCTCTCTCTTTCTCTAAAATAAATCTTAAAAAAAAAAGAGTAGTTTATTTTCTTCCCTATTGCTCTTTCTTAATTAATAAATTATTTACATTTTGAGCAATAAGTTCTTATACATTCTTTGTGAGGGTAATTTGTAGACATTATTTTTGTTATTATTAGCCTAATGATATTTTTTAACATTTATACTTGGTCATTGTTAGTATAAATAAATATTACTGATTTCTATATACCATTAAAATCCATTTTGTATTTGGCAGCTTAACTGAACTTTGTGTTAATTCTAATAGTTGTAAATTGCTTCTATGTTAAATTATTATACCATGTCTACATAAGGCCAATTTCGCCTTCTCTTCCAATTTTTACACTTCTATTTTTTTTTAATCACATGCCACCAACGAGGACATCCAGTCAAATAAGAACAGTATAACAGAATATTTTTTCTCATCCCTGACTTTCCTAACATAGCATCAAAAATTTATCCATTAAATACAGATTTTGTAAATATGACTTATTAAATTATAAGAAAGTTATTTTCTAATCCTCATTTCCTGAGTTTTAAAAATTTTAAAGTGTTCAATATTTTATTGGGCTAACTAGGCCAATTAAGAAAGAACAGGAAAACACAAATTACTAATATCAGCAATGAGAGAGAGACCATCACAACAAATTTCATGTATATTAAAAGGAAATTAAAACACTATTATTAAAAAACTCCATGTCCACCAATTTGATAACCTATATGAAATGGACCTATACTTTTTAATACACAACCTACAAGATTCATACAAGATGAATAGAAAACTTGAATAGGACTGTATCTAATAAAGAATTCAATTAATAATTAATAACCTTTTAAAAAAGAAAGCATCAGGCCTAGATGGGCTCATTAGAATATTCTACCAAACAAGGAAGAAGTTATTCCAAATTCTCTACAATCTTTTTCAGATGGTAAGGGCAGAGGGAAAATATCCTAACTCATTCTATGAGACCAGCATTACCCTAATACCAAAATGAGGCAAAAATATTACAAGAAAAAAAGTGTAGATTAATAACTCCTATGAACACAGGTGCAAAAATCTTCAACAAAATATTAGCAAATTCAATCCAAAAATGTATAAAAAGTATTATACAACATAACCAAGTAGGATTTGTCCCAAAATGCAAGGCCAATTCAAGTTTCAAAAATAAATTAAGGTAACCCATCACAGTTATAGGTTAAAGAAGAAAAATCACATGACCATATCAATAGATGTGGGAAAAGCATTTACAAAATCTAATATCTATTTATGATTAAAATCTCAGCAAACTAAGAATAGAAGGGAATGTCTTCAACATGACAAACATTATACATAAAAGACTAGAGCTAACATTATACTTAATGGTGAGAAACTAGAAGCTGTCCTGCTAAGATCAGGCAAGAAAGGCAAAGATGTCCCGTCTCACCACTCATTTTCAGCACTGTACTAGTAAGACAAGAGAAGGAAATACAAGGTTTGTAGATTGGGAAGGAAGTAATAAAACTTTGCTCCCAGGGGCACCTGGGTGGCTCAGTGGGTTAAAGCCTCTGCCTTCCGCTCAGGTCATGATCTCAGTGTCCTGGGATTGAGCCCCGCATCAGGCTCTCTGCTCTAGCAGGGAGCCTGCTTCCTCCTCTCTCTCTGCCTGCTTCTCTGCCTACTTGTGATCTCTATCTGTCAAATAAATAAATAAAATCTTAAAAAAAAAAAACTTTGCTCCCAGATAACATGATCATCCCCGTAAAAATTCCTAAAGAATTGACAAAAAATCTCCAGGAACTATTAAACGATTGTATTTAGGTTGTATAAGGTTGTGAGACACAAGGTTAATATAAAAAAGTTAAATTGCTTTGGTATATAACAGTAATGAAAAAATGACATATGAAGTTAAAAACACGTTACCATTTATATTAGCACCTTGTAAAATAAAATACTTCTGTATACATCTAACAAATAAAAACAGGATCTATATGAAGAAAACTACAAAGCTGATGAAAGAAATCAAAGAACTAAGTAAATGGGGAGATACTCCATTTTTATGGATAGAAAGAATCAATGCTGTCAATAAACAAAAAAAATCTCAATAATAAAAAAAAATCTCACCAAGTTATATAGGTATCAACAAGTTTATTCTAAAATTTATAGAGAGAAGCAAAAGACCCAAAAATAACATCACAGGAGAACAAAGTCAAAGGACTGACACTACTGGACTTCAACACTTATTGTAGATACTGACACAAAGACTTGTAAAATAGATCAATGGAACAAAATGGAGAGCTAACAAATAGACCACTCAGGAAACAGTCAACTGAAGAGCAAAGACAATACAATGGAACAAAGACAGTCTTTCTAACAAACGGTAGGGGAGAAGAGAACTGAATACTCACATGTAAAAAAGGAAAAAAAAAAAAAACAAAAAACAACTTACAACTTTTAAAAACATTAACTCGAAATGAAGCAAAAATTTAAGTGTAAAATGCAAAACTATAAAACTCCTGGAAGATAACATGAAAGAAAACCTAGATGACCTTGGGTTTGTTTGACAATAATTTTTTTGATACAATACCAAATATATGGTCAATGAAAAAAATTGATAAGCTAGACTTGATTACAATTAAAAATATCTGCCCTGCAAGTCACTTTCAAGTGATAAAAAGACAAGCCAGAGATTGGGAGGAAGTATTTGTAAAGGACATTTCTGCTACAGGACTGTTACCCAAAATATAGAAAGAACTCTTAAAACATAACAATGAGAAAACAATCAAAAATGGCCACAGACTTTAATAGACACCTCACCAAAAAATATAAACACTTAAAATAAACATGTGAAAAAATACTCCACATATGTGATCGTTTGTCATCAGGGATATGCAAATTAAAACAATAAGATACTACTGCACACCTATTAGACTGCCAAAACTAGAACATGGATAACATCCAAATGTTGGCAAGAATGTGAAGCAACAGGAACTCTCATTCATTGCTGGTATGGATGTAAATGGCATAGTCACTTTGAAAGACAGTTGGCAGTTTCTTACAAAACTAAACATACTCTTACCATACAGTTCAGCATTTGTGCTTCTTGGGATTTTCTCAAAGGAATTAAAAACTTACGTCTATGCAAAATCCTGCACATTGTTGTTTATAGTAGCTTTATTCATCATTGCCCAAAAAAAAGCAACCAAAATATCTTTTGATAGGTAAATGGATAAATAAACTGTGGCACATTAAAATGATAGAATATTATTTAGCACTAAAAATAAATGAACTATCAAACCACAGAAAGTCACAGAAGAACCTTAATTGCATTCTCAAGTGAAAGAAGCCATTCTGAAAAGACTACATACTATGCATTTATTATTCTAATTATATGACAATTCTATAAAAGAAAAAACTATCAAGACAGTAGAAATGATTGCCAGGGTTAGGGGATAGGGAGGTATGAATGAACAAGCAGAGCACAGGATATTTAGGGCAGTGGAACTTCTCTGTACGATATGATAATGAGGGATACATGTCATTTTACATTTGTTAAAATCCATAGAATGTGCACCAAGAGTGAATCCATATGTGCTTTGGGTGATTATGATTTGTCAGTAAAGGTTCATTAATTATCACAAATGCACCACTCTGGTGGGGGGTGTTGATAATGGAAAGGGTTATTCATATGAAGGGGCAGGAAGTATATTGGAAATCTCTATACCTTCTGCTCAAATTTTGCTGTGAACCTAATATTTCTCAAAAAAATAAATTCTACTTTTGTTTTTTTCTACTTTTAAAATAATAGTAAGAAATTATTGAAATTTATAGAAAAAATTCTTTACATTGAAGATAGTGTATTAACTTATTCACAATAATTCATTGCATGCTAACCTCCAGATAAAGATTCTGTTTTTCCCTCCTGATAGAATCAAGAAAAACAAATACAGTCCAATGCTTAAAGCAATAAATTTTTGTTAACCCCAAGGCTTTGATTCCTCCTGCTCATACATGTATTGTAAATGCCTTATAACTTAAAGACTGAAGTTTCTCTCCTATAACATGAGATCCAGCCCCATTATAGACTCTTGTTTTCTACAGTAGAATGAATAAAGAATAACTACACAACTGCTACTATTTCTGTTTTTGTAAATATTTAGTAGCTTATGAAGTGAAATATAAAGTAATAAAATCATTAAATGATGCTCAAACAAGCCCAGTTTGTGTGCTATTTGACAATTTACTCTCATTTGCATGATATAGTCCATTTTTGTTGTACTACATTAATAATTTTTTTAATTATTAGCATAACAATATTCATTATTTTTGCACACACCCAGTGCTCCATGCAATCCGTGCCCTCTCTAATACCCACCACCTGGTTCCCCCAACCTCCCACCCCCCACTGCTTCAAACCCCTCAGTTTTTCAGAGTCCATAGTCTCTCATGGTTCACCTCCCCTTCCAATTTCCCCCAACTCCCTTCTCCTCTCTAACTCCCCTTGTCCTCCATGTTATTTGTTATGCTCTACAAATAAGTGAAACCATATGATAATTGACTCTCTCTGCTTGACTTATTTCACTCAGCATAATCTCTTCCAGTCCCGTCCATGTTGCTACAAAAGTTGGGTATTCATCCTTTCTGATGGAGGCATAATACTCCATAGTGTATATGGACCACATCTTCCTTATCCATTCGTCCGTTGAAGGGCATCTTGGTTCTTTCCAAAGTTTGGCGACCATGGCCATTGCTGCTATAAACATTGGGGTAGAGATGGCCCTTCTTTTCACTACATCTGTATCTTTGGGGTAAATACCCAGTAGTGCAATTGCAGGGTCATAGGGAAGCTCTATTTTTAATTTCTTGAGGAATCTCCACACTGTTCTCCAAAGAGGCTGCACCAACTTGCATTCCCACCAACAGTGTAAGAGGGTTCCCCTTTCTCCACATCCCCTCCAACACATGCTGTTTCCTGTCTTGCTAATTTTGGCCATTCTAACTGGTTTAAGGTGATATCTCAGTGTGGTTTTAATTTGAATCTCCCTGATGGCTAGTGATGATGAACATTTTTTCATGTGTCTGATAGCCATTTGTATGTCTTCATTGGAGAAGTGTCTGTTCATATCTTCTGCCCATTTTTTGATAAGATTATCTGTTTTGTGTGTGTTGAGTTTGAGGAGTTCTTTATAGATCCTGGATATCAACCTTTTGTCTGTACTGTCATTTGCAAATATCTTCTCCCATTCCTTGGGTTGCCTCTTTGTTTTCTTGACTGTTTCCTTGGCTGTGCAGAAGCTTTTGATTTTGATGAAGAAATCAGAAATACAGTAGAACGTATCAATGAAACTAGAAGCTGGTTTTTTGAAAGAATCAATAAGATCGATAAACCATTGGCGACACTAATCCAAAAGAAAAGAGAAAAAGCTCAAGTACATAAAATTATGAATGAAAAGGGAGAGATCAGAACGAACACCAAGGAAGTAGAAACAATCATCAGAAGTTATTATCAACAGTTATATGCCAATAAGCTAAGCAACCTAGATGAAATGGATACATTCCTGGAAAACTATAAACTCCCAAAATTGAACCAGGAAGAAATTGACAACCTGAATAGAGTGATATCTAGTAACAAGATTGAAGCAGTGATCAAAAACCTCCCAAAAAGCAAGAGCCCAGGACCTGACAGATTCCCTGGGGAATTCTACCAAACTTTCAAAGAAGAAATAACACCTATTCTCCTGAAGCTGTTTCAAAAAATTGAAGCAGAAGGAAAACATCCAGACTCTTTCTATGAAGCCAGCATTATCCTGATCCCCAAACCAGGCAAAGACCCTACCAAAAAGGAGAATTTCAGACCAATATCACTGATGAATATGGAGGCTAAGATTCTCAACAAGATCCTAGCAAACAGGATCCAACAGCACATTAAAAAGATTATCCACCATGACCAGGTGGGATTCATTCCTGGGCTGCAAGGATGGTTCAACATTCACAAATCAATCAATGTGATAGAACAAATTAATATGAGAAGAGGGAAGAACCACATGGTCCTCTCAATTGATGCAGAAAAAGCATTTGACAAAATCCAGCATCCGTTCCTGATTAAAATGCTTCAAAGTATAGGGATAGAGGGAACATTTCTGAACTTCATAAAATCTATCTATGGCGTTCTCTCCTTGGTAGGTGAACTTGGTCTTGGCTGGATTTCTTGTTGATCTTCTGATACCTAGGAATAAACCTAACCAAAGAGGCACAGAATCTATACTCAGAAAACTATAAAGTACTCATGAAAGAAATTGAGGAAGACACAAAGAAATGGAAAAATGTTCCATGCTCCTGGATTGGACGAATAAATATTGTGAAAATGTCTATGCTACCTAAATCAATCTATACATTTAATGCAATTCCTATCAAAGTACCATCCATCTTTTTCAAAGAAATGGAACAAATAATTCTAAAATTTATATGGAACCAGAAAAGACCTCGAATAGCCAAAGGGATATTGAAAAAGAAAGCCAAAGTTGGTGGCATCACAATTCCGGACTTCAAGCTCTATTACAAAGCTGTCATCATCAAGACAGCATGGTACTGGCACAAAAACAGACACATAGATCAATGGAACTGAATAGAGAGCCCAGAAATAGACCCTCAACTCTATGGTCAACTAATCTTTGACAAAGCAGGAAAGAATTTCCAATGGAAAAAAGACAGCCTCTTCAATAAATAGTGCTGGGAAAATTGGACAGCCACATGCAGAAAAATGAGATTGGACCATTTCCTTACACCACACATGAAAATAGACTCAAAATGGGTGAAGGACCTCAATGTGCGAAAGGAATCCATCAAAATCCTTGAGGAGAACATAGGCAGCAACCTCTTCGACCTCAGCCGCAGCAACATCTTCCAAGGAACATCACCAAAGGCAAGGGAAGCAAGGGCAAAAATGAACTACTGGGATTTCATCAAGATCAAAAGCTTTTGCACAACAAAGGAAACAGCTAACAAAATCAAAAGACAACTGACAGAATGGGAGAAGATATTTGCAAACGACATATCAGATAAAGGACTGGTGTCCAAAATCTATAAAGAACTTAGCAAACTCAACACCCAAAGAACAAATAATCCAATCAAGAAATGGGCAGAGGACATGAACAGACATTTCTGCAAAGAAGACATCCAGATGGCCAACAGACACATGAAAAAGTGCTCCATATCACTCGGCATCAGGGAAATACAAATCAAAACCACAATGAGATATCGCCTCACACCAGTCAGAATGGCTAAAATCAACAAGTCAGGAAATGACAGATGCTGGCGAGGATGCGGAGAAACGGGAACCCTCCGTTCCTCAAAATGTTGAAAATAGAACTGCCCTATGACCCAGCAATTGCACTACTGGGTATTTACCCTCAAGATACAAACATAGTGATCCAAAGGGGCACGTGCACCCAAATGTTTATAGCAGCAATGTCCACAGTAGCCAAACTATGGAAAGAAACTAGATGTCCATCCACAGATGAATGGATCAAGAAGAGGTGGTATATATACACAATGGAATACTATGCAGCCATCAAAAGAAATGAAATCTTGCCATTTGCGACTACATGGATGGAACTAGAGCGTATCATGCTTAGTGAAATAAGTCAAGCAGAGAAAGACAACTATCATATGATCTCCCTGATATGAGGAAGTGGTGATGCAACATGGGGGCTTAAGTGGGTAGGAGAAGAATCAATGAAACAAGATGGAATTGGGAGGGAGACAAACCATAAGTGACTCTTAATCTCACAAAACAAACTGAGGGTTGCTGGGGGGAGGGGGGGTTGGGAAAAGGGGGTGTGATTATGGACATTGGGGAGGGTATGTGCTTTGGTGAGTGCTGTGAAGTGTGTAAACCTGGTGATTCACAGACCTGTACCCCTTGGGATAAAAATATGTTTTAAAAAATAAAAAATTTAAAAAAAAAATCTATCTATGAAAGATCCACAGCAAATGTCATCCTCAATGGGAAAAAGCTTGCAGCCTTCCCATTGAGATCAGGAACACGACAAGGATGCCCACTCTCACCACTCTTGTTCTACATTAATAAAATTTTTAATAATAAGTAATTGTGCTTTTGGAGAGAAGCCTCATTTTATCATAGCTAATTAGGTTTAATTTCCCATTAGATCATGGGACTTGATGAATTTAGATATTTTGCATCTTTTTCAATACATGAAATTAGCTTATAACTATCTTTCCTTGGTTTGCCTTTACCTTATTTTGCTAAAATATATTGTGGTGCTTTCTCCTCTTTTCCTATACTTTTGAAATTTTTTTTAAAGATAGATTTATTTATTTATGTATGTATTTATTTATTTATTTATTTATTTATGAGAGAGATTGAGAGTGAGTGAGCATGAGCGGGGTGAAGGGCAGAGGGAGAAGCATGCTCTCCACTGAGCAGGAAGCCTGTTGCAGGGCTCAATCCCAAGACTCCAGGATCATGAACTGAGTGGAAGGTAGACATTTAACCAACTGAGCCACCCAGGCACTCCCTTTTGAAAATTTCTATAAAATAGTATTGCTCAAAGTATAGTAGAACTCACCTGTAAAAGTCTATAGGACTGAGATTCTAGGAGTTGCAGGAGTATTTTTTCTAACCTCTTCCTTTATATGACAGTTATTCCTACTTTCAAGTTTTCTATTACTCCGACTGTCAATTTTAGTATTTTACAAGTGACGAAATGTGTCTATATCAAAAATGTTTCCAAATTTAGAGATATACCTTAAATAATATTGCTGAATAATTCTTCTAAAAATCTCTGCATTTATTAGTATCATAATATAGTTGGATCCTACTTTACTATTACTTGTCTTTCTTTGAAAAAGAAAACTTTCTGAGGGACACCAGGAAAGTGTCATATGATCGAGAATGAAGATATAAAATAAAATAAATTAAATTTTTCAATCTAAGTAACACATGGTAATAAATGTTTTGAAGTATAAGGATAATTTTAGATAAATTGAGAAAGACAATTACATCAAAACAATGTGAAATTTCATTGACCAATTATCACTGATAATTGGCTGTCAAATTTAGAAGCATATAAGCATTTAATACACTTATAAATTCCTTAAAATAAAAGCAACTATACTATAAAGATAAGCAAAGGATGGAATTTTGACACAATATAGGGGTAGTGGTCTTTTTTTTTTTAATATTTGGTAGAATAGTAGGAAGGTTCATCACAAAATTCTACAATGCTTTTAGTATAGGGGACATAAGAGTGTCAGGATTAGAGGAGGAGGAGGTGGATTTATTGAGGAAAACATTTTGTTCCACGAGCTGTTATGTAGTGATTTTTCACATAAAGATTTCTTGTGTTAACTCAGTAAAAACTCTCCATAAATTTCAAAACTATTAGTTTTCATATTTGATATGAACTATAGTCTATATGTGGTTGTGGGAAAATATGTATTTGTAATCTTTGCAAGTATATCACATGAATGAATTTTATGTATAAATAGCTGGAGAGTCAGAGTATATACTTTAATAAAAACATCTGGCATGTTACATGGAAAGAAGTGTCTAGTTCCAGTATATGCAGATGCAGAGTATAATTTGAGGATATGTTATACCTAAAAGAACTAATGTAAAGATAACAGCTGACAGCAAAGGTGGGTGAAACAAATAGCACACATATAATGAGAAGAACTACGTAAATTTAGGACAAATGAAAGGAGAAAGAAAAAGGGAGTTGTAGAGATAAAAGTATTCATATATCAAATACAAATCCCCCATTAAAATGATATTTAAAAAAATGATATTCGGTGACCTTCCCAAGGAAAAAATATTTGAGACTGGAACCTATACTCTTGATTCCTATTTTACAAGGTTTTAATTCTAGACCTCCTTTAGGATAGACTTTTCATGTCTACTTCACAGATTAGTTGTGTTATTGATGTTGTGTGTGCCGTTAACTTTCTTGGATAGAAAATGGTAGAGAAAAAGAAAGCAGATCTCTAGGGAAGAGCAGCAGACAGTGGATAGATAAAAATAGGCTACCAGAAACCCCAACTGTACTCTTTTATCTGGTATTATTACCAAACACACTTATCTTCTGTTTCCTTGAGTTTTAGCTGCCTGAGGCTTGAAAGCCACTTATCTGAGAGACCATAGTCCCCAATCTAGCAGGAAAAAACCTGGAATCCTACTGTCCCTGGAAGCTGTTTGCCGTCAAAGTGTCATATGCTAAGTCACTTGTCATTGCTGCCAAGCCACTCTTTTGTGCACAATGCTGCAACTCAACAGAAGTATTTGTTTCTACCCTTTGGGATGTTTTTGGAATTCATACTCACCCTGTTAATTTAAAGTTTGTGAATCACCTTAAAATCCTTGAAGTTGACACATACATTGTAAAAATAGAAACTACATAATATAACAAGTAGGTTGTTAAGAAATACCTTAGGTAGCTGGCATTCTCTGGACGATACATATCAATGACACGGTTGGCCCAGAGATACAAAGGAGTCATGCTGAAGACCTCCAACAAATTAATCTGCATAGAGTTCTTTACATAGAATAATAGCACATTTAAAGAGACCTTTAAAGTCTAATAGCAAATATTAATTTTTGAGTTGTGCAGCTGTGTTAAATTTTTCTTACTTCTCTATGTAGGGTCTGTTTATACCATATTTCCCCACATTGCATTATTAGTTTAGTTAAGACTTTATTTTGATTATTGGCACAACATTTTATTCATCAAGTAATTAGAGAGATTAAAATGTAATGATATGTATTTTGATTTTTATTAAAAAAGCAAGGAGGTTCACATGATGGCTACAAAATCATATAGAGTATTTTTTTCTAACCCAGTTTCCTGGTGATTATGAAGTTTTTTTTTTTTTTTAATAGAAAAGGATATAGTACTAGAGCCTCTATCAAGACATGGTGCATGATGTGTACGTCTCTCAAGAGAATACTTCAACTCTAATTTTTGCATATTAAAAACTGGTAATTATTTATGTAGAAGTTTTTAATTTCATATCTAGTCATTAGTAACTATTAGTAAATGAAAGTTAACTAAAAATTCAATGGACTTCAACTTGATTTATAACATAATGTTCACCTTTTCAATTCACTTTTTTTTTTTAAGATTTTATTTATTTATTTGACAGACAGAGATCACAGGTAGGCAGAGAGGTAGAAGGATAAGTAGGCTCCCTGGTGAGCAGAGAGCCTGATGCAGGGCTCTGTTGAAGGACCCTCAGATCATGACCTGAGCTGAAGGCAGAGGCTTAACCCACTGAGCCCCCCAGGTTCCTCTCAATTCACTTCTAAAATAAAGCACTTCTAGTAAAAAAATAATAAAAACATTTAAGATAAATTGGTACACTAATAGAAAATTGCATTATATTCTGAATAATCAACATCGATGATAGTCAGATTTTTACCCTTTAAAACTTCTCACTTTGGGATATTTGAAATTAGGAGGAACTTACTAATTAACACTGCATATAGGTGCCATCATTTTATACAAATCAGTCTTTTATTCTGAGTTTATTCTGACTGACTTCATTATTGACTATATTTTTACTATAATGAAAGATATTATATAAGTGTTGAATCACTAATTTGTACACCTGTAACTAATATTACACTGTCTGTTAACTAACTGGAGTTTAAATAAAAACTAAAACAAAACAGAGAATGAATATAATGGTTTCTCTTAAAAACAACAAAATATATCAATTATAATATTCCTTTCAGTGCTCATGTTTTAGATCGTGTTCTCCTGTACTTGTACTATATGGTCAAAATGATTATCATTCCTCAACCAGTGATCTTCATAATGCTGAGAGGAATGAAATGTCACTTGGAGAGGTAAGAGACTATTCTGCATGAATATGACCATAACCTTTCTCTTCACTTGGAGAGGTAAGAGACTATTCTGCATGGATATGACCATAACCTTTCTCTTCCATATTTGCTTGTTCTCAGTACTGCTTGTTCTCAGTACTGAAAGGGGGGTGGTGGAAATTAAGGAGGTATAGGTAACATATAAATAATTTATATGCATATGCTGATCATCCTCTCATTGGTACAATATCCATCAATATCCACAAAACTTCATCTTCTTATTCTATATCACCGTATAAGGCTTTCTTTCCAAAAGAAGTTAAAGAAAAGAACACAATGAAACACTGAATATCATTTCTATGTTGCAGAAATGAAGATATATACAAACATATTGCTCTTTCCCTCATTTTTATCCACCTGTTTTCTCCTCCTCCTTTTGGTTTATTCTCCACTATCCTTTATATATTTCTTCTCTTTAACTGAAACTCCTCCTTATTATTTCATTACTTTCACTTGTCTCTTCATTGGATATTCAGTTTTGTTTAGTACAGGGATTTCTGTAGTTGTTTCTTAAAGAGATTTTATTTTCAATCTCCCCATCCAGGACAGGCACAATTTTTCCTCTTTCTAACATACAGAACACCGTTATACTACCTATTATAGTAGATCTAGCTAGTATTTTCATAATAATGTGTAACATATAATGTATATTTTGACATTTCATGAGGCATTGATCTTAGACAAATAATTAAATTATTTTAATTCTAACAATTAAAATTAGCATGGTAGGAATGATCTGGGTTCACTGTTTATCTTCACCTTCAAATATCATATGTTTATTTGTCTTCACCTTCAAATATCTACACATTTATCTGTCTTCACCTCCAAATATCTACATAAGAATTAAAATTAGGAACATAAAATCAGTATTCGTTAATTTATTTAAATATATTCAAAGTAATGTAGAAGTACATATCCAAATGCTTAAAGTAGGGCATGATAATTTACAATGTCTTCCTATTTCTCAGAGTGTTGGAACCACCTTAAATATATTTGCTAGTGCATAAAGAAATTGCTATCATCCTACTTTCCTGTGTCTATTTGAAACAATGCACAAACTATCCCACTTTCCTTTGCTCATTCCTGAAATACTACATAAATATACATACATACACCCACTCCTAACAAAGCAGCCAAATGAACTAGGCAACAGATGGGAAACTGAGAGTCCATGTGTTCACATTCCTACTATGCCAATAACTTGCTGGGTGATCTTAGGCAAGCCACATATCTTCAGCTAATTGCCTTCTCTATAAAAGAACAGAGCCATGGGGCCTGAATATTAGCTCTCAGAAGCCAGTAATGAATTTGTCCCATCATCCTTCTTAATGTGGAAAACATATTCAAATAATAAAGAGCTAGAATTGATCTTATTATTATTGCATAATCTTGCTAGGTCTTTCCTGCTGTTCTGAAGGCTATAACCAAATGTTTTGCAAAACCCACTAAAAAAAAAAAAAAAGAACTTTCTTCACAATTACTACAGTAAAAATTATTTTAAAAGATGCATTTTTTATACTCACACAAGCAAAAAGAAGAAAAAAAGATAACATCCAATTTTCTCAAAGAAGATATACAAATAAGCAATACAAACATGAAATAAACTTCAATATCATTAGGGAAATGGAAAACAAAATCACAATGAGATTTCATTTCACAGCCACTAGGATGGCTATTTTTTTAAAGATAGAAAATAGCAAGAATTAATAAGGTTGTTGAAAAATGTCATACATTGATAATTGGCTTGCAAATGGTACAGCCACTTTGGAAAAAATTTGGAAGTTCTTCAAAATGTTAAATAGAGAGTTACCAAAAATTTCACTATTAGTTTATATCTAGGAGCACTGAAAATGCATGTCTACATAAAAACACACAAACAAATGTTCATAGCAGCAGTATTCATAATTATCACAAAATTAAAACAATCCAAATGTCTATTAACCATAAATGGATAAATGAAATGCAGTATATTCATATAATGGAATATTATGCAGCCATAAAGAGGAATCACATACTGAAACATGCCACAACACAGATGATCCTTGAAAACATGCTAAATGAAAGAAGTCAGTCATAAATTGCCACATATTATGTGATATCATTTATATGAAATGTACAGAATAGGCATATCCATAGAGAGAGAAACTGGATTAGTAGTTACCAGGGCCAGCTGGCTCAATACTGCTCTGTGTCATTTTAGTTTACCCTCACGGACTTTAATAACCAAGTTTCAGGAAGATTTTGGAATGTCTTAGGCTATTTTCTCCAGATAGCAGAGCCTGAGAAAATGTTTTTGTGCAGGT
This sequence comes from Mustela erminea, assembly GCF_009829155.1. Classification (NCBI taxonomy): domain Eukaryota; kingdom Metazoa; phylum Chordata; class Mammalia; order Carnivora; family Mustelidae; genus Mustela; species Mustela erminea. Next base: position 37,353,473 of record NC_045628.1, on the reverse strand, counting down.
TGCATTATGGGACAAGTAAACACTATAGAAAACTACCGCCCAGTCCTGATGGAAGCACATACAACCCTCCACCTTCCATGTAATGATCTATTTAAAGAGTAACTCAAAATCATCTGTTGTAGGGAAAAAAAATATCATTTACCTGATCATAACCATTGCCCACTGTTCAAAGTTGACCCATGGAATGTCACCCCCTCACAATCCAGTTAATGAATATGGGAACAACTAGCAGTTCTTACAGGCATGCCAGCTTGAGGCCTTAAAGAAGCTCCTACCCAGAAACAAGTAATATAGTGTATAGCTGAAATTAGGTGTTGTCAAGTTATAGGCATTTGAAACATTATGGAACACTTGCTAAAGAAAAATTGATAGTCCATCATGCCATGCAGAAGGAGCATATAATACGAATCTCTACATCTTAATTCTCAAATATGTGTAGTGGTGTATTAGAGCTGTGTGTACCAACTTGTAAGAGTTCACTGTTTTTATCAGTTTCCAACTTTGCATTCAGTAACATTTTTTTAGAGCTTGATATTAGCCATGATGGGGGTATTTGCACAATGCAAGTAGGCAGACACTAAAAATCAGCTTTTTAGGGCACAATAACCATTTACCAGCATATCTCCTAACCATTATTCTTCCTAGCTTTTGCTAACCAGATACTATGTTGAGGGAATCATGTATTTACCTATGCCTAGAAATAAGAAACTATCTCTGACCTTCTTTGGTATCGTTGAGACAAAAGTCAAGGAATATGAAGGAGGGAAGACAATGGAAGTATATATCAACAGCAACAAAGTAGTGAACAGATCTGAAGTATGCTTTTATATATCACGGATACTTTTTCCATTGTTACTCTGAATTTAATATGTCACTACTTAGAAGTAAATAATATTCAGAGAACACTAAATATATACAAAGCACTATACTAGGTTTGTGTGTGTGTGTGTGTGTGTGTGTGTGTGTGTGTTTTGTTTTGTTTTGTTTTCCCCCAGAGAGAGAGAGCACAGGTAGAGAGAGCAGTGGGCAGAGGGAGAAGCAGGCTCCTGGCTGAGCAGGGAGCCCAATGTGGTCCTAGATACCAGGACTCCGGAATCACGACCTGAGCCAGAGGCAGATGTTTAACCAACTGAGCCACCAGGCATCCCTGTATTAGGTATTCTTAAGTAAGCTATTTTTTTTTGTTATCCTAGTGATGACCTATGAGACAGGTAATTTTACTATTGTCATTTTACCAACGAAGAAATTAAGAATCAGAGACAGCAATTTACACGAGGCAACAGAGTTGGAAGTTATTTAACTTGAATACAACCACAATGATTTCAGATTCTGAATGTCAGCAATTTTCTTATTACACTTCAGATATCACTTATATAACATATTATAATCAAGAATAAATGTAGGGTTTTATTAAAAATATTTTTGTGTCTTTTGATAAATAATCATATAGGTATTTGCCTTCATTTTTTTTTTCCTGTATGCAATGAATTCCACCAATACGTTCAATATCAGTTTCACTGAGATGTATGAATAATTTTTTGGTCTGCAAGAAAAACCTTTTAGGAGAGCAAGATCATTAGATATATTTTGTTCCCTCTCCTCGTAAGGAGGAACAAACATTGTTACCCATACTCTGCTGCTCTTACTTCCTTGTCACCCAAAAGATTCTATCTATATTCAGAAGCAAAGACAGCATGTAGAATCAGGGTGCCATAAAGACATGCTAACATTCCTCACTGCTCCTCAACTTTCCTTTTTCCATATTTGTTGATCTAAATAAGTGAGCATATATTTTCACAATTTTCTTCTGTCCCCACAATTTTCTCACCACTATAATGTCCCCACAACCTTAATAGTAGGCTAAGCTACTATCAAATTCTAAGCTAAGTACACTAGGCTCAGGGGTCAGGGGCTAGGTTTCCTAAGACAACTTACACCAAAAGTGGGAAAAATAAGCTTTTATTGCTATATACTTTTAATTTGAGGAGTTAAAAATGCAGGCATTCAATGAATGAAAATAAGTCTTCCGATTGGCCAATGGCCAACTCAATCCAAAGAATCCTGCAACCAGGGGGTAGGAACAGGGAGGGGAAAAGAGAAGGAAAATGGTATAAATGTTTGCAAAGCCATTTAAAAAAATTATACTTTGTTCTTCTCCTGACAGGGAAGAAAGAAAATAAATGAAGATCAGGACATCATATTCCATCTGAACCATTTATCTATCCCAGGTTGATTCGGAACCATGAGTGTAAATTACTTTAAAAAGAAATTAACTTTGAAGCAAACTTTTGTGTGAAGAGCCTGAAGATCTTGATGTGGCAGAGGTGATATCATAAACAAGTCTGCCGCTGCATTATTGATGAAAATATTTTCATCCCGATAAGATTCATCTCAGAAAAAGCAAATACAGGTGGAATCTGTGATTATGATTAGTAGAATAGTTTGTTGTTGTTGTTGTTTTGCAAACTTTGTTTTTATTTTTCTCACTCAGGTATGCAAAATGAGACTTGAAAATGAAAATAAATAAATTTTAAAAAGCAAAGAGTACTAATATATGACTTTAGAGATACGTAAAGCTTAAGATATTGATTGACAGGAGCATGGGGCCTGTTACACAGTTTTCCTCTCTATCTTTGAACAGTATTCAAGGCCAAGGAAAGAACTCTCTTAAATCCCTGTGGGATTCCCAGAAGCTCCCATAGTCACCTCCTACCCTGTTTTCAAGATCCACCCAGATCACAATTGTAGATTTCAGGAACCCACTGTCTGTGGATAAATCAACACCATAGTGGGATGGATTTGTTCAGTGAACAGAAAACGTGGAATGGAGACTTGATACCATGAGATATCATGCCACTAAGCTAAGATAGAAACAACAAAAAAAAAGTCATTGTAATTATTATAAACCCATGGGCTAAGTGATAATTTAAAAATACTGTTCTCATAATGCTTTGTCAATTGGATTTAAGATTGTACAGAGACATAGTGAAGAATTAAATGACTTTGAAAAGTAGTTTATTTTTTTAGTCAGAATTGGAACTATGTTGAAAATGAAAAAAATAAAACAAGGCATGTCAGTTTAGCAAAAGAGGAAAAGAGATTTGCTTAGAAAAACATAAAGGTCTTAAATAGCAATCTACAAAGTAGGGGAAAAGAAAGATAATGTGCCCATACTTAACTACTTTTGAAATCAAAACTAGGAAAGTTGAAGCTATACTTTTTTCTGGATCAGGATTCAAAATTATTTCATATGTAAGAGTCAAGATGTTAACAACAGCAACAACAAAATCAGAAGACTTCCATAAAGAATATGGGAGGCAGAGAAGTATAGAATTATATACTCTAATAGTGTTCTCTGTTTATTGGAAAAATTGCAGTAGTTTATTAGGTACCATTTGGACACATTTCGGAAAGAAAGTTTGAGAATATCAGCATGAAACTCAAGCATTTGTTGAGTATCTTGATTTAAAAAAACTAGAATCCTAAAGAAAGAAAAACAGAATCTTTTAAGTAGGAAAACAGGTAATTATATTATTTATTTATTTATTTGAGAGAGAGAGAGAGAGAGAGAACACCTACTTGAGTGAGTAGAAGAGGAGTAGGGAAAGAGAGAATCTCAACCAGACTCTGTGCTGAGCCTGGAGCATTGACGTGGGGCTCAATCTCATGACCTTGAGTTCACGACCTGAGCGAAAACCAAGAGTTATGCTTAAGCCACTGAACCACCCAGGTGTCCCAAGTAAATCTTATACTGTAAGAGAACACCAGATGCTAAGTGGGAATTCATGTATGATGAGATGATAAAGTTAAGCAAAACAAGCATTAAATTAAATCCAGCCTTTTGGAATTCTGGACAAGTAGTTGATGATCTTTTCAGTGGAATTATCCTCTTTAGGGAAGCAAGATTTTTTTTTTTTTTTTGAAAGAAGGGTATGTTTTTTCACAGTCAAAATTCAAAAATTGAATGTCTTATTATTCCAGAAGACTTGTGACACAGAATCAGGAAGACTATATTAGCAAAATAAATATCTGTACTCAAAACAAATTAAAAGAGAAGGGAAAGATAATCCTTCATTAGCAGTGCTTTCCTACATCAGGCAGAGAAGGAATGGAGCTAAGGTGGAAGGCAAGTAATCTTTAAAAATTTTGCCAGGTTCTCCTGGAAAGGTATGGGAAACTATTAGAAATAGAAAGTAAATGAAATGCACAAAAGATTCATTTACAGGTGTAAAAGTTCCCTGTGGCTGCCATAAAAAAGTTCTACAAACTCAGTGGCTTACACAACACAAATTTATTGTCTTACATTTCTGGTGACTACTGTAAGTCTGAAATTAGGGTGTCAGCAGGATTGGTTTCTTCTGAGGACTGTGAGGGAGAAGCTGCTCTGTGCCTCTCTATCTTCCAGTATCCTGAGCAATTCCTTGGCTTATGGATGACATTCCCCGTGTCTACATATGGTCTTCCCTCTACTCATGTCCATCTGTGTGTCCAAATTTCCCCTTTTTATAAGGACATCAGTCATATTGTATTAGAGCCCGTCCTAATGACCTTATCTTACCTTGATTATTTGAAAAGGACTTATTTCCAAATAATGCTATATGCACAGGTTTTAGGGGTTAGGGCTAGACATCTTTTGAGAAGACATAAACTAACCCATAACAACAGGAAAGAATGTTATAGATAGGAAAGTTTCTGATGTCTTTGAAATAGCACAAATTAATCAAGTATTGTCAATTATAAAAGAAAATACTGAGGAAAAGAAAAGATTTTGTTGTACCTATTATAGCACAGTCTATACAGGTTCTCATTAGACATTTGCTTCCTCAAGCTTCTGAAGCCAAGCAGTTTTAATTAGGAATAGCATTGAGGGTGATTCTGCAATACAGAAATAATAAGATCAGGAAGAAAATAATCTTCGGAAGCAGGAATTACGGACCTGGAATTATCCTTTAGGAATCTGCAGCAGACCCATTAACATTAAGAAAAAACAAAAATGACACAGAATCTTCCCAGAGAAGGAAACACAGAAAAAAGTGAGTAATTGAGGGCATTGGGGCTTTGAGTTCTGTGGTCTTATGTTTCATAGTAGGCATCTTGGTAGAATTAAATATAGTCTATTTCCCTACAGAATCCTCATATGTATTTCGACTTTGCAGTGCCTTGAATTCAAGGGCTATTTCCAAGTACAGGTTTGTAAATACATGAGGTGAAAACAAAAGGAATGCAGGAACCTCAGGGAAGCACTGGAGACAAGCATAATGTCCCTTGCAAAAGTTCACAACTGGGCAAAAAGAACCACTTCAAATGCTAAGAGAGAAATGAGGTATGTATGGAGGCACAAATCTAAGCAAAATGTTAATAACTGACATTTTGATGAGTGATTTTTTCCAAATTGACCATAAATTATAAACAATGCACTGGATTCTTGTAAAAGCTAAAGCCTAAATCATTTTTCTCTTCTTTCTTATGCTTTTCATCTATACCCACTTCTGGATAATACTGAATCATCACTTTTCTTGGAAATGTATTATAGTCGCTGCATTGAGGTTAATTTTATCTTTTTTTCTTTTTTAAGACTTTACTTATTTGACAGACAGAGATCACAAGTAGCCAGAGAGGCAGGCAGAGAGAGAGGGGGAAGCAGGCTCCCTGCTGAGCAGAGAGCCTGATGCGGGGCTCGATCCCAGGACCCTGGGATCATGACCTGAGCTGAAGGCAGAGGCTTTAACCCACTGAACCACCCAGGCACCCCTGAGGTTAATTTTAGAAGAATTTTTGGAGTGTGAGAGATATGAGGAACTTGACAATGGTTTAATTCAAATTTTGAGGCATCATTCTTAGAAAGACAGAAGCAGAAGAAAGTACCCAGAAATCTCACAAGCACCTAAATACCTCATGAAGGAAAAGAAAACAAAACAAAAATGAAGAAAATTTTTGAATTTTTTTTTGTTTTTGTTTTTGCTTTCTGTTTTTCTTTAAGATTTTATTTATTGATTTGAGAGAGAGATAGAAAGAATGAAAGAGAGAGAGCATGAGAGAAGAGAGGTCAGCAGGAGAAGCAGACTCCCTGCTGAGCAGGGAGCCTGATGTGGGACTCGATCCCAGGACTCCAGGATCACTACCTAAGCAGAAGGCAGTTGCTTAACCAACTGAGCCATCCAGGCATCCAAATTTTTGAATTCTTAATTGAACTAACCTGAAAATTTGAATTAAATTTTGGGAATCAATTAAAATGGGAAGTTAATTTGACATTTTCTTGAAAAAGTTTTTTTTTTCTTTTTATACAGACACTGTCTTTTCAGTATATTTACATAGTACAATATGTACACATACAACAGTTTACAATCCTACTTTAAAGATATTTTGGTATCTTTTATTTATTTTTGTAGCTACCTGATTTTATATATTTTGATAAATTATAAAAGAATAAACTATTATGACACTTTATTAGAGAAATGTATAGAGGTCTGGAGAAACACCTTACTGCCTATAGCTAAGTTAAAGAAAGTTGAAGTTTCCATTCTGAGTTTTAGTTAAGCTATTTGTCTTGTGTTCACCTCCAAATCATAAAATATTGCATGTTTTAGTCAACTACTGCTGCATAACAAACCACCCCAGAAGTTTCTGGTCTACAATAAGCATTTTTTTTTTTTTTATGAAGTGTTTGTAAGTCAGCTGGAATAGTTCTGTTTCAGACTAGAGACCAGGTGTCATTGGCTTCAATTTTTGGGTCAGGTTCATGTCAACTCTACATGTCCCCATATTCGTCCTGCTCTGGCTGTTATCTAGGTAAATTTTTCCCAGGGCAAATTTCATGAGCACCAGAGTACGATATAAACCAAATAAGCATGTTTCATCCTCAGCTGTCATGAGAAGCTGAACAATTTATAAGACCAACCATAAAGTCAATGGGGCAAAAACATATACCGATTTACCTAATTTCTTCTGTTGCAACATTACAAAACTCAAAAAAATTTGTAACTAACATCATCTTGCCTACGATCCTCAAAACTAAGGGGCCCATGGGTGATTCAGTCTGGTGCATGCCCAACTCTTGTTTCGCCGTGGGTCGTGATCCTGGGGCTGAGGGATCAAGCCCCACATCAGATTTCATGCTCAGTGCTGCATCTGCTTGTCCCTCTCTCTCTGCTCCTTTCTCTCTCTCACTCCCTCTCTCTAGTAAATAAGTAAGTAAGTAAGTAAATAAATAAATATCTTTAAAAAAAAAGGTAAAATCTCAGACCCATTTTCTAACCTTAATTCTAGTTCTATTTCTACATGTTATTTGTTATTTTGAAATACATATATAATAATCAATTTGCTTTAAAATCTTTAATACTTTATTATCCAGAAATTATTTCCCACTATTTTAATCTGCTTTTATAGGCACTACTATTTTATAATTCACAGGGACCCACATCCCATGTTTTTGAGTTTCTATTTTCTGTAATCAAAATGTTCTGATTGATGTTCCCCAAAATACCTCATTTTGCATTTTTTTGTTCATTCTGCTTTTCATTTGAATATATTTCCCATCATTCCAGAATCTCTACTCATAGGAATTCTATTCACCCATCAACATCAACCACATCAAACTTCCCCAAAAGAAAGGTATCTTCCCCTTTTGAAACCCCACTACACATGTCTGTCTTTCTTTCCTTCTTTATTCCTTCTATTCTTTCTTTTCTCTCTTCTTTCTTCATTTCTTCCTTTCTTCCATTTCACTTTACTGATCATATTTTGCTTTAAAATATAATGTAGGAAGTTTAATTGGGTCCAGGTGTTATGCCTTTAATGATAAAAATAATAAGAAGTAGGAATTATATATGTGCAAAACACAAGCCTTACTAATTAAAATACTGTTCAGAAAATTTTTACTATAAGATATACAATACTAAAATAACTCAGGAGATAATCTAGATCCAGATATGTTCATTAGTTGGTTTAACAGAGAGAATTTACTATATAGGATTCCAGATATTGAAGAACAGAAAAGGCCAAAGGGGATCACTGAGATATAACAAAAGTAGCAAATTCAAGAAGCAGCTACTACTCCTAGGGTTGGGAAACAGAGGGAACCAGGTGTCATTGGCTTCAATTTTTGGGTCAGGTTCATGTCAACTCTACATGTCCCCATATTCGTCCTGCTCTGGCTGTTATCTAGGTAAATTTTTCCCAGGGCAAATTTCATGAGCACCAGAGTACGATATAAACCAAATAAGCATGTTTCATCCTCAGCTGTCATGAGAAGCTGAACAATTTATAAGACCAACCATAAAGTCAATGGGGCAAAAACATATACCGATTTACCTAATTTCTTCTGTTGCAACATTACAATTTAGAGATCTGGACAAAGGATCCTGTGGAGTTGAAACTCACATTTTTTTTTTGTGATCTTTTTTTTTTTTATTTCCAGCATAACAGTATTCATTATTTTTGCACCACACCCCGTGCTCCATGCAATCCGTGCCCTCTATAATACCCACCACCTGGTACCCCAACCTCCCACCCCCCGTCCCTTCAAAACCCTCAGATTGTTTTTCAGAGTCCATAGTCTCTCCTGGTTCACCTCCCCTTCCAATTTCCCCCAACTCCCTTCTCCACTCTAAGTCCCCATGTCCTCCATGCTATTTGTTATGCTCCACAAATAAGTGAAACCATATGATAATTGACTCTCTCTGCTTGACTTATTTCACTCAGCATAATCTCTTCCAGTCCCGTCCATGTTGCTACAAAAGTTGGGTATTCATCCTTGAATAGAACTGCCCTATGACCCGGCACTATTGGGTATTTACCCTAAGGAAACTCACATTTTTAAGAAAGTAGTGTCGCTAGACTCGACTTGACTTGCCTCTGAGCTGAGAAGACTGCCCCATGGAGTTAGACCAAACATCAGAGAAAGGGACCCTAGACACCTGGTGCTGATGTTTCTCAGAGGGCACAACAAGACTATTTCTGTGAGAAGTGGTAAACTGCTAAGTGTAACAAAATGCTGGTCTGGGGATGAAAGAGCAGGACTAGTGACACCGGCAGGAATAGGAAGCACAAACAGGAAGAAAATTCCAACAGAAAGAAACCTATCCCTCTCTCCTCCAGTCTTGCTATCTTCTTTCCAGAACACGTTATTGCAAGAGCCTAACAAGAAATAAAGTGACAAAAGAGGAATACAGTCTTCCCAGTTTCAGACCCTGTGCCACAAAGCCAACTTTAGGAGGGAAGATATGGAGTTGTAAGATGACTTTACCCCATCTAACATGAGGAAAAGGGCTTATCTGATTTTATAAACATTTTCCAGAAAGCATGTAGTCTTCATCACTTTATATCTCTGAAAACTCAGTTGTCAACATTTATTAATATTAACATGATTAACAGTAATCAACTACAAACATTGCTATTAAATAGTATAAAAATTTACTTACAGGGATAAAGAATAGCATTATATTAAGAAGGTGCTGAACCTTTTGAGGTATATGTGAGCCCTCCATATCCCTTAGCCCTCCATAACTTATTCTTACTTATCGAGCAAGATGTAAAGAAAATATCACAATACAGCCAATTTAAAAAGATATGTAGCATTTTCTGTAACTATAATACAAATAACTTTTTTCTTTTCATCTTTATTTTTAACTAAATTCTAACTTTTTTTTGTTATGTTCAGTTAGCCAGCATAGAGTACATCACTGGATTTTTTTATTGCTATGTTATGTTAGTCATCATTAGATTTTGATGTAGTGTTCAACGATTTATTAGTTGTATATGCACCCAGTGCTCATCACAACTCGTGCCCTCCTTAACACCCACCACCTGGTTACCCCATCCTCTCCCCTACCCCATCCCTTCTGTAATCCTCAATTTATTTCCCGGAGTCCAGAGTATCTCATGGTTGGCCCCCCTCTCTGATTCCTTCCCATCCAGTTCCCTACTTCCCCCTGTGGTCCTTTGCTCTATTCTTTATGTTCCATAGATGAGTGAAACCATATATTAATTGTTTTTCTTTGCTTGACTTATTTTACTTAGCATAATCCCCTCCAGTTCTGTCCTTGATAAGAACAGTAAGAAACATTAAAGTGTTAAATGTGATTCACTGAATTTAGGCTTAATCAGTTACCACTAGATACCCAAACCCTAACAACATGCCTTGAACATAAATGAATCTGAAGTGACACTGGAATGAAGAAAACCTCAGTAAAATAAATAACATAAAAATCTAGTCTAAATACTACATCTGAGGGGGAATTTTATATGGTAAAAGCAAACTTTTTCCAGAAGGAAACTCTTTCATCCAGACTCATGGACAAAGTTTCACTGAGGAAGATTTCACAGTAAGTGATTTAAAACCTGAGAAATGAGGCGCCTGGGTGGCTCAGTGAGTTAAGCTTCTGCCTTGGGCTCAGGTCATGATCCCTGGGTCCTGGAATCAATCCCCGCATTGGGCTCTCTGCTCAGCGGGGGGCCTGCTTCTATCTCTCTGCCTCTCTATCTGCCTACTTGTGATCTCTGTCAAAATAAGTAAATAAATAAATACAAATGAAAAATAAATAAAAACCTGGGAAATAATCTACCATGAATGCAAGTCAAATGACAAAACCAAAAGTAGCATTAGATTTTCCAAGATACATCATCTGATTACTGCACAAAAGTTCTAAAATTAAGAAGTGTAAAATTAAGAAATAACAAAAGAAATAAGAAACAATACAGTTGATCCTTGAACAGTATGAGTTTGAACTCTGAAGGTCCAACTTATATGCGGATTTTTTACCAAACAGTATTATAAATGTATTTTCTCATCCTTATGATTTTCTTATTAACATATTCCTTTCTCTAGCTTACCTTCTTGTAAGAATACAGAATATAAAATACATAACATGCAAAATACGTGTTAACGGTATATGTTATCTGTAAGGCTCCTGGTCAATAGCAGGCTATTATTAGTTAAGTTTGGGGAAAGTTAATAGTTACATGGTATCCCTCACCCCTGAATTGTTCTAGAGTCAAATGCACATTATAAATATTGAAGGACAGACTTGAAAAATGAAGTAAATAGAAGGGTGATATTGAGAAATGTTTTCATAGAAACATGTGGTCAGGTTAGAGATGTTGAAATAAGAGAAAAATAGTATTCTGTATTCTTCAAGGTTTTCTTGTTTATTTGTTTCATAAGTTTCAAAATGGGGTGTGGAATTCTTTAAAAATTATTTTAATTCACCATCTTTTATAAGAAAACTTCTATTATTTTAAGACACATAAATAATGTAATACTTAGCCATAAACTTAGTTGCTACGATTTTTAGAATTGGCATAAACTTATTTTAGATTCCAAAGGAAAATTCATTCAAGAGTTTACCATACATTATTTACTAGTTAGGGTAAAATAGTTTCTTCTTAAATAAATGAAGAATACCCAGGATCTCCTGGTTGTATTATTCTTTTCCCACTGTAATTAGATTGCTTTAGTCTCAAGAAATATTAAAAATATATGCACAGGGGTTTTTGAGCTCAAAATTATTAATTTAATTAAACTGATAGTTATGTTTAACAGCATTCAGTTATGTGGACAATATGCACCTATCTATCAATGTGAAATACTTAATGCTATGGTAACTACCTTAGTACATTAAACTTCAAGTATTTATTTAGCTGGCATAAATTATAACATTTAAAACTGATGAAATGAATGATGAAATTTTGGATCAAGTCAGGAAATACAAAAAAAAATCCTAAGATATATTAATTATTGATGTTTCTAAAAAGTTATAAAACAAACCTATTGGCATCATAAATCTTTCAGAGTTAAAATGATTTTTTATAATTTTCTACTTATAAACTATACCAAATATTAAACATTATCCTAATATAAATGTTAATTAATGGTTCAAATTACGGATGAGTTGCTATCATTTTCTCAATCTTTCAGAGGTGAGAAGTAGTAAGTTTGAAACTAGAATATTCACAAATCTAAAAGTCATGAATTCACTATAACCCTATAAGCAAATTCTAAAAGCACACACAAAAAAGATTCATAGGAACGTAATCATTGCAAAAAGCTAACTGACTTAATGTAACTTAAGTCACACTGCTGATTTTGATGACATGAAATGTCATGAAACATGAAACCATTCTTTAACACTAATAAATGATTTCAATATGTTTGGACAAATATTCCAATTCTAACCAACTCACCAAAATTATTTAGTTCAAATAATAACCCTTTTAACAGTCTGTACTCTTCCTTCAGGTATGAAAAATTCAATAAACAACTATGAATCAGTTTTAAATTACTTTGTAAAATTATTTTCTAAATAGTTTGAGAGTTCTTTCCTTCACAAAATATCACAAGGGGTTAAGGAGAGTATGCACAGTAAGTAAAAGGAGAAAGTATTTACAAACTTGGAAAACTTGGGAATGGCAGAAAGGGATTGAGACTATAGCTAATTAAGCGAGTTAGCATTTTCTTACCACAAATTAGAATGTATGGTTAGACACTTGTAACTTATTCCTCAATATCTCTTCTGCCATTACTCTTTAGTAAAGGAACATAGATGTTAGACTTAGCACCCAAATCCTGGCTAAATCCTTGTATCACGCAACACCCTCTAGCTAGGGGTGGCCTTTTGCCCACATATCTCAGATGAGATGCTATTATTGAGTGACTGTATCTCTGGGACATCTTAAAGAGATGGGAATGCCTTATCTCATCTTCCTTTGTCATACTTGCTGGAATGTGGATGCAATACCTCAAACAGCATAATGAAGATAATGTGACCTTGGGAAAAGAAGCCATGCACAGATCACCAAGAAGAAAGAAGGAGCCTGAGTTCCAGACATGGGAGAGTGGTTTTAATAGTCATGACTGCCTAACTACAATTTTTGTGTGTGTTTGTCTGTGTTCTTTGATATTTAGAATTGTGGCCTAAGTCTTCTACTTTGAGGTCAGTGCATTTGCAGCAATCCTAATCCTGAGAGTGACTATATAGTTTTAGAACAAAATAAAGCACATGAGAGAGAATTAAAAATGCAAATAATATACCCCAAACAGGGATAATAAACATTAATAGCATCAGGAATACACATGTCATTTCTTGGATGGTGAAGAGAAACACTAGTTATTCAAAGAAAGATTTTTAAAAATGAAGCAAGAAGAAATAGAAATAAAGGCCACTGGCTTAGAATCATCACTATATTAAAGATTCATTTGGGAAATTAACTGAAAGAATGAAAATCATTCAGAACAGTCAATGAGGGGGATGCAATATAGTTAACAGAGGATGAATAAATGAATACCAATGGAGCAGTGTGGTCTAAATTCTTCCTCTTATGATTCTGTTGACCTTGTCATACTCACACCACCTTACCTCTCTTTTTAAAAGTGCTTAAATACTCTTTCTATGCAAAAACTTTTCTCCGTAAAATAAAAGACGATGCACATGTACATTTAGCTCCAATAATCTGTCCACTTCTTCCAGTATATATTATCCTCCTTGTTATACCACATTACCACTGAAACAACAAGTCTAAATTATTTTTTTTTATTTCAACAGAATTGTTTCCATTTGTCTCTGTGCAGAAAAAGAAATATAAAAATATATTGGGTAGTTTAAAACTATCCAATTTGAAGTCAAAATTACTTTATTTGGGAATACAGATCAGCCATTTTTGGGTCTGTGATTGCAGGCAAATTTTCAAAAAAAATGTACTATTAATTTTCTTATCTCTAAAAATTAGGAAATAATCTTGAAGGTGAATTGTTATAGACTTAAATGAAGCCATTTGTGTGAATGTGTACAGTCTTATACGCAGTAATCCAAAAGCTCATTGCTTCCTGAAGTATGGTCTTAGAATACCCACATAAGAGTACTGTAGAACTAATTAAAGAATGAAGGTTCATTACATCTTTGTTGGGCACAAGAAATCTGGAATTTTTTTAATAGTACCATGGTTAGTTCTTTCTCACAGATTATGCTGGATGCTACATAATAATAAATGATTACTATTGTTTTATCAATTTTTTTGTTTTTGCTTTAAAGTTGATTTATTATGACAACCAATATTAGACTCAAGAAATCTGGATTGATATGGATAGCTATAACTATATATTTGAATGTGGATATTGAGATCTGTAATATCATTACACAAAATAGCAAAGAACTTAATTTTACATTAATCTTTCACACTGGCCATAATTTTTTTACATTAATTTAGATTTTAACCCTTTCCTATAGCTAGAAACTAAATGATATTAATCATGAAAACATTAAATAGACAATGTTGTAATTAAATGATTCCAGTTTATACAGCATTATCCCAAACCAGAAAACTGTCTGACAGAGAAGAAATGTGAAAAAAAGTGATATGTCATTGACAATTCTGTTATATATTGTTTCTCCTCTAAAATGCTTTTCACTGTATATCAGTTTCAAATTAAGAATGTATAGATAATTTTCACAGATACACAAATACCATCTGCCAAATTTAGTACACATATTAAAAATAATGAATGTAGAAAATTAAAATGTGTCATTAACAATAAACTTTTATAAATGCACACAAAAAGGCAGAGGGTAAGAGATAAGTAACATTATACCAAATGGCTGGCTACATTATAGTGACCAATATTACTTATAAATCTAAAATAAACTATAATGTCAATAACATAATATTTCAAAACATAATTGAGCAAGTTAAAAATGACACTGTCTATATATTGTCCACAGTATAATATGTTGAGCATTGAGGCAGTTTTGACAAAAATTAAGTACAAAAAATAAACCACTCAAATAATGATCACACAAAAATAGAGAAAACAGAAAGTAAGAAGTGTATAAAGTGTTAATGAGAACGAAGAGTTAGTACAAGCATCATCCTGAGTCAAATTCACTTTGCTATTTTCTTTAACTTCACAAAGATAAGAAATATTATTATTCTCATTAAGGAATTTATTGGTTTCCATTTTTTCTTTTGTTCTTTTTTCTCAGTGCTTTAAGTTATTCAAAGAAACACTAGTTATATAAATTGTTCACATCCTTATCTCTTTATAGTTAGAATCTGTTACAACAGAGCTTCAAAAGTTGTTTTTCAAAATAACTGTATGTTGTTTTGTACTATCTGATGCCTAATGTATAGTTTTTTAACTGTTTTGATGGGCTTGCATGAATACATTGACATTTAATAAATAGAAATAGGTAACCATGGTCAAGTGAGCCATCTTGTTCTGATCATGCAGCAGAAAAGCAAAGATCTAAATGGACTCCTTCAAAGTCTGATGACTAGTAGGTAGTAAATCAGGACTAAAACATACGTGTTTTCACTCAGACAATTTTTTTTCCCACTGAAATAAGCATATTTGATTAATGGTAAAACTAGAGCTGGTAGGACCATACACTGTTGAGAAAAAAATCATTTTGAAACTTTAGTGAATCCATATTGTAAAAATGAGTGAGAAATAAAACAATCATGTATAAAGCTGAATTTAAAATTGCTTCTGAAATCAACTCACTCTAAACTAAGAGTGAACACTTAACTATTAAGACTGATCCTAGTGTCTGGGTGGCTCAATAGTTAAGCATCTACCTTTGGCTCAGGTCATGATCCCAGAGTGCTGGGCTCAAGCTCCACATTGGGCTCCCTGTTTGGTGGGAAGTCTGCCTCTCCCTCTCCCACTTCCCCTGCTTGTGTTCCCTCTCTCTCTCTCTCTCTCTCCTCTGTCAAATAAATAAAATCTTAAAAAAAAAAAAAAGAAAAAAGACATTTCTGATCCAAAGTATTATTGAAGGGAATTTATAAATGAACTATACTTCTTTCTCATTCAATATACATTTAGTCTCTTGTTCTTTCATTTTAGAAAAAGCTAGCTTGTTATCAGATAGGCCAGTCCCATGGTAGTGCGTGGGCACACACACACACACACACACACACACTGATGCATGCACTCACATGTACACGCATAGAGTCTGATAACAGTGCTTTTTAAAGAACAACTATCACTTACCTTAATTCTCCATCTAGGAATTATGTCCTATATTAGAAAAATGCTGGTTTTGATTTTTGGCTAATGTATGAGATAAGGGAAGAAGTGTGTTATATCATGTTGTGGCTTTATCCTTGTGTAGCTAATTAGATCACTCCTTTGGAATCATAATTAATATGACTGACAGATATAGCTTCAAAAGAATATTTCCTAAGTAAAAAAAGTCAATCATTATCAGGGTTTCTAATAAAGTTTGTGGAATCTCCACAATAATTTTTTTTTTTAAAGAGAAAGATAAGACAACGCTTTTAAGGACAATGGGGTGGTTAATTTTATCCTAGCACTGCTAAACAGAGGTAGTAACACAGATGGCTCCGTGAGATTGAGTCAGTTTTTTGAATAAACAGCTTTAAAATGCCCATAGACAAAGAAAGTCCATTTTTAAAAAGTAACATCGCATCTTTTCTTCCACAGTGGACGATAGAGTCTGCTACTCTGCCATAATTTGTATTGTTCTTTTCTTCAACAAGCTGGACAAGAAGATTTTATTCCCAAATTACAGACTGGCAACAATTCTCTTCCAGTGGGGATTCACTTCAATTGATCTTTAAAATGTAAGAGCAAATTTTGCATGCAAATTTAGGACAATGTCAAGAAATAGGAGAGACAATATCTTGAAATTATAGATTAACATTTTAATTATACTTTTTATGTAACATTTAAGGAACAAAAGGTATAAACCACTCTACATACTTCTGTATCCACCTGCTAGCTTAAAAAATTAAATGCCAAGTGGAGTTAGAATTCTCTACTTTCCAGGAAGGTGACTAGTATGCTGATTAAGTGGCTCATCAATCTCACTCATGCTTTTATACTTTCATTACATACATATCTAGCTCAACCCAATGTACAGAATTATTTTACATATAGTAACATTGTAACAATAGCAACCTACTGCATGCTCCTGCTACTTCTCTCTCCAGCCACCAAAGAGAGGAGTGGATTTTGGTTAGGTTACCCATATTTGATATCAAAAAAATCATTCTTATAATTTATATTTATGTTCTGTATTCTGGTGAATTTTTTTACAGATATAAATACTTGTTTTAGCAATACTTATTGTCTTACCTTGAAAACTAAACAAATGGCATTAAAAATAAGGAGATCCCTTTACATTCAATATTAAGAGATAGAGAAATCATTTTCAGAGGAAGTTTACAAAATGTTTAAATGATATACAGATATGTAATTTAGGATGATTCAGTGAAGACTACATTATACTGTATGAAGAAAAGTCAAAGTCAAATCCCAAGAGCCCCATGAGGAAGATTTCAATGCACTCCTTCTCTGTAGAGAAAGCTGAGATTTGATAGGTAGGAGGCAGGCCACACAAATTCCAGAACTACACAAACTCCTATCAGTATTTCATTTACAGATGCTGAAAACATGTTCCTCTAGTGGGAATTGAAAGGATCCCAATACTATAAACAAACAAACAATTACGTGTAGCTTTCTCTAGTGGGTGAGTATATAGAAGTTTGGTCATGGCAAGTATTGTTAGTCTTGATCTGAAGTTCCAAGTATTCATTTGAGATTAAAAGGAATGTAGCATGCTGCTTCTGAAATAAAGGGCTAATAAGAGCTGGATCTAATAATTCAGGCAAATGTGTCATTAAACTTGCTAAAAGTATTCATATTCATATAGGGCAACTGAACTTATATTTGGTCATAATATCAATACTTTCCACACTGTAATCTCTACAAAAGAGAGAGGCATACATTTTGGTAGTACCTAGAGAAATTTACAAGTGTTTTTGGTGGCATCAAA